>NW_007382338.1:0-2097 GCF_000475195.1 Diaphorina citri | reverse complement strand
ACAGTGCGGCACTGAGCGACAACAGCCGAGGATGGACATGTGCTTAACACAGGCATGGAGGATAAAGGAGTTTAAAGAGGCCAAAAGCTGTAAGTAGTCCACCAAGCCTATCTATTTATTTTAGGGTTTAGGGGGAATAAAGCGGATATTTTCAAAAAGATCCCAGGGAGTAGTTTCCCAAGGACCCTCCCTGGTAGAAAATATCTTTTACAGACTCACAGTGAGGAAAAAAATTTAGTGGGGTTTATCACGGACCGTGGGAGAGAGCTCCAGTCTACCGAGAAACCCGAGCCCCAACTTAAAGGCAAAAAAACATAAAATAAATAAATAAGGTAATTTAAAAAAAATGGCTCCGGGTGTTCAATGTAACTTAAAAGTATCGTTTTCGCAGTTTATTGTTTTAATTCTGTTCTTTTTTTATACTGTAGTCTGTGTGTGTTGTGTTGATGGTATGTTCGGTGGTTGTGTTGAATGTGTTGGTTTGTTGAGTTTGGGTTTATTATTAATATCTCTTGTGTTATGTGCAATCTTTTCTGTGTATGAGTAATTTCAGTATTTTTTCCTTGATTTCATAGGATCGTTAGCGTTGAAAGCTGAAGCCAAATGACAGGCCCAAAGTGTGGACAACATAGACTACTACAAGTGGTCATCAACAGCCAAGAGCCCGAAGCAAATAGAAGATTTCAAAGCAGATTATTGTTCCGCAAACCTTCAAGAGAGTTATAGTAAGATGCAGCAGGTGTAGAAGAGCAGGGAGGCGGTCCATTGTAACAAAATCGCATGTTGTTGAGGAAGAAATGTACAAAGCATGGACCCTCCGTCTACTGTAGATGCGATAAGTGAACGACAGACCGACCAATGTAATGTGAAAAATGCTCTAATGATAAAAATGTAATATGGTATCCCCCTCATGAAAATGTTTCAAGTGCTGGTTCACAGATGAACACAGAACCCCCCCGGCCAGGGCCCATCACAAGGAGCCAAGAGTACATGCCGCTTTTACTTCCAGGAAAAAAGGATTCCGAAAGGAAGAAATATGCGAACCAGAAATGAGGGAGAGAGAGAGAGAAATAGGAAGAGTTGACAGATGACTGTAAGAGAAAGTTGGAAAAACTCGTAGGAGTGAAAAGAAGCAAGGAAAAAATGAGAGAGAGAGAGAGAGAGAGATTGATTGATTGATAATAAATATTATTGTTTTATTTATTTTTATACAATGTATTTAATCCCCTAAGCTAAGACTAACTTGATTGGGGGATATCTCTCATCCCAAAAATACAATATAAATTACATGTTAATAATTAAACAAGAAAAGTAGAAAGGCAGTGCAACTAGGTACAAAAAAATAATAGTAATAATAAACCTAAATTTCCAATGAATATATACTGGGTATTCTATACCTTCTCACCCAGTATTATCTAAGAATTACGTATACTAATTATAATAGAATTGAGATTGACTTACAAATTAAGAATTTTATAAAAATCAGGAAAAGTATAGAACCTACATTTAATCATGTAAACATCTCTTAGCAACAAGGCTTTCTTTCAATTTTTGTTTAACCCTATACCTATTAGTTTCTTCCAAGAAGTCCTGGCAGAAATCATTGAGTAACCTGGGTACACAATACTCCAGCCTCCTGTTTCCATATCGTACGGTGTTCACTTTCACTCGTTTGAAAGCCTGATGTCTTAGTTGACATGTTTGAAATGTGAGCTGTCGAAATGTATTCGTAAAAAAATTGGTATAAATAAGTGTAAATATGGACAATTCCTCAGGATTCAGGCACAGGATATTCTTATGTTGATGTTGAAACAGGAGTTTAATTATTTGCTTCTGTTGAGTATTGAGGACGTTTAGGGTGTATTTTGGGGCGTATGAATATAGTGTTACCCCATATCTCAAGATGGAATCAACGAGGGAGTAATAGATTATTTTCTTGGTAGTCAGAGGTAATGATTGAGCATTTATTTTATTTAGTTTGTATTTGATAATACGTAGTTTTTTGCATATATTATGAACATGTTCCTTCATTTGAAAGGTATTGTCCAAGTAAACACCCAGGTACTTTGCCTCGTCCTTGTAAGCAATAGGAATACA
>NW_007382337.1:6102-9200 GCF_000475195.1 Diaphorina citri | reverse complement strand
TGTTATCCTGCCAGTCAAGAAAAATTACAAATGGTATTGGAGGCAACTCTAAAGGATCCAGACATTTTGCAGGTGATTCGATTGGTTCAAAATAATTCATGGCCCAATGGTGGAAAACAGTTAAATGAAAATGTAAAGATGTTTTTCCGAATCAAAGATACATTAACAACAATAGATGGATTGTTGTTCAAAGATAATAAAATTGTGATACCAAGAAATTTACAAACCCATATGCTGAATTTATTCCATGAATCGCACTTGGGAATGAGTAAAATAAAAGCGAAAGCTCGTGAATGTGTATATTGGCCCAATATGAATAAAAATATTGAAGATTTCATTCGAAAATGTGATATTTGCCAGAAATATTCGAATGAGAACCCTAAAATGCCCATGATATCTCACGAGGTACCTACTCGAGCGTGGGAAAAACTGGGTACCGATGTGATGGAATATAACGGTATAAATTACCTAGTGGTTTATGACTATTTTTCCAAGTGGATTGAAGTGAAGAGACTTAGAAACAAGGATTCGGTAGAACTCATTGATAAGTTTATGCAAATTTTCTCTTATCACGGAGCTCCAGATTTTGTAGTATCAGATAATATGCCATTTTCTAGTAGAATGTTTCAGAAGTTTTTTGATGAGTGGAACATTCGAAGTATTACTTCCAGCCCAAGGTATCCTCGGGGCAATGGTTTGTCTGAGAAAGCCGTTAACATTGCCAAGGATATGTTGAAGAAAAATGGTGATAAATTGGACCTTGCACTATTACAGTATCGGAATTATCCGATAGTAGGTATTGGTTATTCTCCTGCTCAAATGTTATTCAATAGAAATTTGAAAGAAAAGATCCCAGTGAGAAGTTCAGCATTGTGTCCAAAAGTTATTGATCCTGAGGAGATAAGAAACAAAATTGCTGCTATGCATGATTCAAACAAGAAATATTATGACCGAACAGCGAGACCTTTGCCTGACTGTAATGTGGGAGATGATGTACTAATCAAAACTCAGCCACAAAGACCATGGGAGAGAGGAGTAGTTATTCAACATCATAATACACCAAGATCTTATTTGGTTAAACAATATGGAGGCAGAGTTTTTAGAAGATCAAGGCAACATCTGAAACCCTCATTCAATACAATGAACAATAAAGAAAGGGATAATGATGATTATTCTCCTGATTATGATGATTATTCTCCAGCTAATTATCCAAGAAGTTCTGCCCTGTTTTCCAGAGAACCTGAGACTGTTCTGAGATCTGAGCCTGAACATGAACAAGGGGATGGGGCTTATCAGTTAAGAGATCGGTCAACCTTGAAACAACCAGATCGTTATCAGGGGGGGATGTGAGATAATGTTGTCTTGGTAACCGTTGCCAGGGTACTTATTATTTTGATTGTGAAAAACTTCTGTTGTTGTTTTCAAATTTCATCTTTATTCATTCGAGATTTTGGAATATTTTTTAATACAGTTTTCTCCAGTATGTTATCCATTTATATAAGTTGTTTCTTATTTGACTAGATGATACAGTATGTATGTATGTGTGTACTACAGGTTTAAATGGGAAAATGGGAAAAGGTGGTATACAAAATATCTCAAGAATGGTTTGTCCTAGACTCCTAGAGCGATGAAATTTGGTATGCTATCCCGATATGGTCCAAGGACGCGACTGTAACAATTTGGTAAAAATCGGACAGTCACTCATCCAGATATCAACCAAAGTCAATGTTGCTTCGAACTTCGAAAATTGGAAAAGGTGGTATACAAAATATCTCAAGAATGGTTTGTCCTAGACTCCTAGAGCGATGAAATTTGGTATGCTATCCCGATATGGTCCAAGGACGCGACTGTAACAATTTGGTAAAAATCGGACAGTCACTCATCCAGATATCAACCAAAGTCAATTTTGCTTCGAACTTCGAAAAAAAAATTTTCATTCTAGGTTATAAGTGGCTCTGGGTCCGTGGAGAAGCTGTGATCAAGGTTTGTATAGAGTGTAACACTCAGAACTCAGATCAACGGGGCATAGCCACTTTGGCTCGTGTTCCTTATCGCAGCAAGGCCTATTTATATATATATTTTTTTTATTTAAGATGTCAGTATAGCGGTGTACTGTAACTGCTATTGTCTTATGGTCCTGAAGGTCGTTGGCACGGAAGGAGACAGGGTTATGAGAAATCCATTATGGCCGTTTTGGAGAGACCAGTGGCAGTTTAGGCCAATTGAGACCCTCAGTAGTGCATACGCAGGTGTGAGAACATTACACCAAAAGAAGTGTCGGCGGTCGCATAGAGTTCTAGAGAATTGGAACGAGATATCCGCGTAGTCAACATTGATGATCCATGCTCCGGTAATAGTAATCGTAGTATGCAAATCGCACATAGGGCAGATGGCGTCTTCACTGTCAGCTTGAGGATGCAGAGTACGGTAGGTGGCCCAGTTAAGGTAGTGACTGTACACACCCTGGTAAAAAAATCCGACGGTAATGAAGTGGCCAGGTGGAGTTCCACTCTCCGACATACAACTCGTGACTGTACGAGGTGTTTCAGACGGCCAATGTGGATCCAAGGAAGGCGTACACTCATGCTGGTTATCGAACCCATGTGCTATCTCTAACAGAAATCTGTAGGTCATAAAAACAAAATAATTAGACCTATAATATATAGGTCGGCAGGGTGGACCACATAAATGGTACGTTTTTTAAGTGGCGAATAAATGGTAACTTAGAGAAGTATGTTACGTTTTTTTCATCTAAAAAATGTTTTTCACAGATTCAATAATGTTTTCGCTCAGGATGGAATTAACTCGTAATCTTCAATTTACGGAAGCAGAGTGCTGAAATAAACACACCCTATCAGATTTGATAGGTGTTTGTGACCTATATGGGATTTGATATTGAAAAGTAGAATAAGCTAGAGATGAGATTTATAGGTAACTACTTTTTTTTTAGTATTTGTTAGATTAAATTGTAACTGAGCTGAGGTTTGAGTTCTTTTATGTTTTCCAAAATCGAAGGAGGAAAAAGACAAAGGATAGGAGAAATAAGCTCAGACGCGTATTTCTTGAAAACGATTTAACCTATAGTCTGGGTTGAGGAA
>NW_007382337.1:0-3899 GCF_000475195.1 Diaphorina citri | reverse complement strand
ACCACTATACAAACTGATGCCAGTAAAGATGGTCTTGGATCATGTCTGTTACAGAATGACAGAGTGGTAGCTTATGCATCGCGATCACTTACGGAAACAGAAAAAAGATATGCTCAAATAGAAAAGGAACTTTTAGCTATTGTATTCGCATGTGAAAAATTTCATTATTATATTTACGGCAAGAAAACAAAGATACATACTGATCATAAGCCTTTGGTTACCATAGTGAAGAAAAATATTGCTAAAATATCTCCACGAATGCAGCGTATGATTTTGAAACTGATTGCTTATGACCTGGAGGTAGAATATTTACCTGGTACTCAAATGTACATTGCTGATGCTTTATCCCGGAATTTCATTGCAAGTTCAAAAGAAGAAAATTCTGATTGTGATATGTATATCCATGAGTTGAGCCCGTGTTATCCTGCCAGTCAAGAAAAATTACAAATGGTATTGGAGGCAACTCTAAAGGATCCAGACATTTTGCAGGTGATTCGATTGGTTCAAAATAATTCATGGCCCAATGGTGGAAAACAGTTAAATGAAAATGTAAAGATGTTTTTCCGAATCAAAGATACATTAACAACAATAGATGGATTGTTGTTCAAAGATAATAAAATTGTGATACCAAGAAATTTACAAACCCATATGCTGAATTTATTCCATGAATCGCACTTGGGAATGAGTAAAATAAAAGCGAAAGCTCGTGAATGTGTATATTGGCCCAATATGAATAAAAATATTGAAGATTTCATTCGAAAATGTGATATTTGCCAGAAATATTCGAATGAGAACCCTAAAATGCCCATGATATCTCACGAGGTACCTACTCGAGCGTGGGAAAAACTGGGTACCGATGTGATGGAATATAACGGTATAAATTACCTAGTGGTTTATGACTATTTTTCCAAGTGGATTGAAGTGAAGAGACTTAGAAACAAGGATTCGGTAGAACTCATTGATAAGTTTATGCAAATTTTCTCTTATCACGGAGCTCCAGATTTTGTAGTATCAGATAATATGCCATTTTCTAGTAGAATGTTTCAGAAGTTTTTTGATGAGTGGAACATTCGAAGTATTACTTCCAGCCCAAGGTATCCTCGGGGCAATGGTTTGTCTGAGAAAGCCGTTAACATTGCCAAGGATATGTTGAAGAAAAATGGTGATAAATTGGACCTTGCACTATTACAGTATCGGAATTATCCGATAGTAGGTATTGGTTATTCTCCTGCTCAAATGTTATTCAATAGAAATTTGAAAGAAAAGATCCCAGTGAGAAGTTCAGCATTGTGTCCAAAAGTTATTGATCCTGAGGAGATAAGAAACAAAATTGCTGCTATGCATGATTCAAACAAGAAATATTATGACCGAACAGCGAGACCTTTGCCTGACTGTAATGTGGGAGATGATGTACTAATCAAAACTCAGCCACAAAGACCATGGGAGAGAGGAGTAGTTATTCAACATCATAATACACCAAGATCTTATTTGGTTAAACAATATGGAGGCAGAGTTTTTATAGAAGATCAAGGCAACATCTGAAACCCTCATTCAATACAATGAACAATAAAGAAAGGGATAATGATGATTATTCTCCTGATTATGATGATTATTCTCCAGCTAATTATCCAAGAAGTTCTGCCCTGTTTTCCAGAGAACCTGAGACTGTTCTGAGATCTGAGCCTGAACATGAACAAGGGGATGGCGCTTATCAGTTAAGAGATCGGTCAACCTTGAAACAACCAGATCGTTATCAGGGGGGGATGTGAGATAATGTTGTCTTGGTAACCGTTGCCAGGGTACTTATTATTTTGATTGTGAAAAACTTCTGTCAAATTTGATGTTCTTTCATTCGAGATTTTGGAATATTTTGAATACAGTTTTCTCCAGTATGTTATCCATTTATATAAGTTGTTTCTTATTTGACTAGATGTTACATGGTGTCAGGTGTGACAAGAACATAGTAGTGTGACGAGTACGAGTTTGGCATGGCGACATTGCAATTAGACTCTCTGGGTAATGACATTGAGACAGAATGGACAGAAGAGATAATGGTAAAGAACAAAATATTAGAGTGTAAGTTAGATAGTGGGGCGCAGTGTAATGCTATATCATTGAGTACAGTAGAGGCACTCTATGAAGAAAGTAAGCATTTAGTAAAAAAACTGGTGAAGCCGACCAATTTGAAGCTAATAGCCTATAGTAATAATACTATCATCCCTGTGGGTACCATAAACATACCGTGCTACGTGAAAGGAACATTTTACCCGATTAAATTTGTTGTTGTACCCTTTAATTCTAAACCAATATTGGGTCTCAATACATGTTCAAAAATCGGTTTGATTAGACGAGTAATGCCTGTGGTTAAGACATTGAATTCGAAGGAGAATCTGATGCCTGTGGATAAGACATTTCAATCGAAAGAGGGATTAATTTCCCAATATGAAAAGGTGTTCACAGGAATAGGAAAGTTTCCAGGGAAGCCATATTCAATAAGATTGAAGGAGAACGCAGTGCCTGTGAATCATCCACCAAGAAGAGTTGCGAAAAATTTGTTTGATCGATTGAGAAGTAAATTAGATGAACTTGAGAGGAATAAAATTATCGTCAAGGTGAGTGAACCAAATGAATGGTGCCATGCCTTGGTTATACGAGAAAAGCCTAATAAAGATTTAAGGATATGTTTAGATCCAAGGGATTTGAATAGGTACGTGGTTAAAGATTCACATTACATACCTACCCAAGAGGACATATTATCGGATATGAGTAATAAGCAGATATTCAGTGTATTGGATATGACTAGTTCATTCCACCAAATTGTCTTAGACAAAGAGTCTACAGATTTGTGTTGTTTTGCCACACCGTTTGGAAGATATAAATATTTACGTTGTCCATTTGGTATATCGACAATAGCCGAAGTATGTCAGAGGAAAAACCATGAATTATTTGGAGATATTGAAGGAGTAAAAGTTTATATCGATGATATTTACATTGCAGCAGCGACAGAGGAGGAGCATGACGTTATTTTGAAGCAAGTGATGGAAAGAGCAAGTCAAGCTGGAGTCACAATGAATAAGGACAAGATACAGTTTAAGAAAAACAAGGTTACTATCCTTGGGTATCTAGTAAGTAAAAATGGTACTCAAATTGACCCTCAACGCACGGAAGCTATTTCAAAGATGAAGACTCCTACTGATAAGACTGAATTGCTTCAGTTTTTAGGAATGGTAAAATATTTTGCAAGGTTTATTCCTAATATTAGTGATATTACTAGCCCTCTACGTGAATTGACCAAGAAAGATGTTCATTGGGATTGGAAAGATGAACATGAAATTGCTGTGAAGAGGTTAAAAGATTTACTCGTTTCTGCTCCTATTCTTTGTCATTATGACTCGAAATTAGAGACCACTATACAAACTGATGCCAGTAAAGATGGTCTTGGATCATGTCTGTTACAGAATGACAGAGTGGTAGCTTATGCATCGCGATCACTTACGGAAACAGAAAAAAGATATGCTCAAATAGAAAAGGAACTTTTGGCTATTGTATTCGCATGTGAAAAATTTCATTATTATATTTACGGCAAGAAAACAAAGATACATACTGATCATAAGCCTTTGGTTACCATAGTGAAGAAAAATATTGCTAAAATATCTCCACGAATGCAGCGTATGATTTTGAAATTGATTGCTTATGACCTGGAGGTAGAATATTTACCTGGTACTCAAATGTACATTGCTGATACTTTATCCCGGAATTTCATTGCAAGTTCAAAAGAAGAAAATTCTGATTGTGATATGTATATCCATGAGTTGAGCCCGTGTTATCCTGCCAGTCAAGAAAAATTACAAATGGTATTGGAGGCAACTCTAAAGGATCCAGACATTTTGCAGGTGATT
>NW_007382336.1:8579-9200 GCF_000475195.1 Diaphorina citri | reverse complement strand
ATTTCCCTCAGAACAGGGAGAATGAGACCCGATCTGGCAATGCTGCAAAAGGTTGTTAAGTTTAAATTTAAACTTATAACCGTTCTTTCGCGGATGATGTAACAATAAGGTGTTTTTTCCATACGTATTATAGCTGTAAAGTTATTTTTTTGTTATTTTACGTTTGTATCACGCATTAAAAATTCACATTGCAATACATTTGTTTTCCTAAGTCTTATCCACCATGTAAAATTATCTTCTTGTTTTTTAACATCTTTAAAACATGAAAATTATTTCCACCATTTCTAAAATGTAGGGTGAATGGCCGTACCTTGGTTCACTTTTTACATTTCTATTTTTTAAATTTTTTCTGTTCATCCCAGGAGGGCAAATAAGGGCTAGAAAAGTACTTTGGTTTGTTGTCCATCTAATTATTTTACTTTTGGAATGCCAGTATGTATGAGCTTTGCGTGAAATGCATTCTACAAAGTCAATTTTTTTGAACCAAGGTACGCCCTACTTACGTACCTTGGATCACCACATGTCGTACCTTGGTTATATCTAATTTACATGGGGAGTAAGTGGAAAATTAAGGAAAATTAAAAATCAATTTTTTTTTTTTATCAAAAGTAGAAAATGAGT
>NW_007382336.1:0-4527 GCF_000475195.1 Diaphorina citri | reverse complement strand
GTTTAAAAGTAACCTTTTCTGTATAAACTCATGAAACGGGTCAAATTAAACGATGAAGTAGACTGGAACGTCTTACCCTAGTATGCTTGTAGAACTTAAGGTACTGTTTAGATAACTTCGTTAGGAAGTTGTACCCATCATAGTGCATTATGGGTAACAATGACCGGCTTTCCTTTCAGTTGTCCACATGTCCAACGACCTGACCACATCCAGTCTTCGTGTTGAAAAGAATTTGAAGTTTATGACGATAGTATTGTCCATTCTTAATTCTCTTATGGATGTCTTTAATATAATGGAAGTGAAAAAAAGAAAAAAGTTGACAACAAGAGGAAAGAAAGTCTACCTACTACTACTACTAAAAAAAAAAAAAAAAAAAAAAAATTCGCTCTCTGTTTGATTGTTTGGTTGTGGTAGTTTGTTGTTGAGAAATTAGGTTATTATTTTGAACAACAAGAGGAAAGAAAGTCTTAGTTAACTCTTCTAATTTAAACCTTAGTTATTAATCTTGTTAATAATATAGGTATAATAGTTCCTGGTAGATCCAGTTGTGTTTAGCCTATTTACCCTCCTTTTTTAGGGTTGGAAGAGTTCTCTTACAACCTCCTTTTACTGCTTAGAAGGAAGGACTATGTCGAGTGACATTCACCCTTTAAGATGGTTATTACACTTCCAATGATTATTCCTTCATGTATGGTTTTAAACGGGAGTCTATCAGCAAACAAATGATATTTAAGGAAGGAGACAATAAAGTTTAAATACTCATTTCCTGGAGAGATTAATATATAATCGCATTGTCTTTTGAACTACTAGAGATGTTTTTTTATTTACAAAAAAAGAGTTCAAACTACTTTTTTAACACTAGTAGGGTAGGGGTGAGTATGTACGGTTTTCAATCCCACCACAGTTAAAAAAAAATTATTAATTCTCATATGTGTATTACGAAGAAGGTATGGAGGACACAATTTTATTTGTACAAAAAAAAAAAAAAAAAACTCAAGTGATGAGATTTAGAAACAGATAAATAAAGTCATGCACATCCTTTACGACGACCTTTTTTCCGTCTTAAAAGGTTCGATTTGCAAAATCGAACCTTTTGAGATAGAAAAAAGGTCGTCGTATAATGTGCGATCCTTTGGGTGATCTTTACGACCACCTTTTTTCCGGTCTTAAAAGAAAACGACGGAACATGGTTTTCCAGTCGTTTTCTTTTAAGACGAAAAAGGTGGTCGTAAAGATCACCCAAAGACCGCACATTTTTATGACCCAAAATTCACACATTCTTTTGACCCCAAAGAATCGTTACCATTAATAATGTTCCAAAATTCACACTTTTTTTATGCTCAAAATTCACACTTTTTTATGTTCCAAATTGCGCACACCTCTTCTTTATCCCCCGAACTTATTATGTGTACATTAGTTTAAGAGATTTTTTTTGTTAATAATGTAGGACTAAGTTTATAACCTAAGGTAAACCTTTTATGATGACTATTGTACCGATAGTAGACACTTTATGTTCTAATAAAAACGGCTGTTTAAACAGCCGGGAAAACCCGGAACAAAAGAACAAAGTAGATTTACAAAGTTTTGTACCCATATGTGTGGCATAACTACCTAAAAATGACACGATTATTGTCGAGTACACACCTTCAAATGTAGTGGATATGTAGCGATTATGTTCTAAACACGACAGGACCAGAACCATAGTAATAGGAGAGATAGAGATAGAGAGAATCGAGAGTAGCCGAGAGAGACCAGATGAAAATGCGCTGTGGCCAAGTAGATTAATCGCTCACTCTATCTGATTCTTCTCCTTTGAGCTGTCAATAGATCTCCATAGACTTCTTTGCCAAAGCTAAAGCCTTGATCGATCCAAACAGATGATTCTGATAAGAGAATAGCACGATAGATATCCGCCCTGCTATTCATAGGAATCCATGCAGATGTAAAGGGTTATTACCGTTGAAGTTTCTGTATTTCTTATAGATTTTATGCCATATTTTATTTATTTTTGCTTTATGTGCATCAGATTTTCTCTATGCTGGCCTGATATTAGGATAGCAGGTCATACTGGTGATAGTAAATAATCAGTGTATGGGTTTACGGATAATCGTTTGTATTTTGGTCTTCATCGCATCTACGATCTGACATCGTAGACCATGAGGAGAGAAGGAAGCATTATAACTTGATCGAAAGAGAGAGAGCGGAAGTATCTCAATATGCTTGAGTCAGGGCAGTGTTAGATAAAGGATAAGTATCCACTATTCCAATCCCCATCTACCGGTATCCCTCAAAAAAAAAAAAAAAAAGTACGATGGATTGGGGTATAGGCTAGTAACTGTTGTATGCTTTAGGGGTACTCACAACACACACAAACCTCTTCCTTACTTACCTGCTCTCTCTTCTTCTCCCTCTCTCTCGTCGTTTGCTCTATGTTTCCTTCTTCTCTCTGTCTCTCTTATTTCTTCTCACTCCCTCCCGCTCGCATCTCTTTGTCTCCTTTTCTCTCTCTTTTACCTCTCTTGGCCTTAGCCTCTCACTTCTGTATTCTTATCTCCCTGGCGCTCGTCGTGGCTCGCTTATCTCTCTTCTCCATACATCGTATACTCTTCTCTGCCGTTGTCTTCATCTCAATCTCTTACCTCCCCTCCCTTTCCTTCTGCCTCATCTGTTTTTCCCCTTCTCTTCTGTCCTTCTCCTTTTCTCCCCATTTTTTTTCCTCTCTTTTTTTATTCCCTTCTTTTTTACCTTTACTCTTTTTTTCTCCCTTGCTCTCTCTCTCTCTCTACTCTCTCTCTCTCCTTCTCTTCTCTCTTCTCTCTCTCTCTCTCTCTTCTTTTCTTCCTGACTTGTGGCGCGGCCTCCCTTTTTCCTTCACTTTTACTCTTTGCTCTCTCTCTTCCTCTGTGCCTTCTTTGTCCCTTTTGCTCTTCTTTTTTCTGCTCTCCGCCCATTTTTATGTCCCTCTCTCTTTTTACTTACTCTTTTTTTGCTCGCCTTACTCTCCTCTCTCTCTCCTCTCTCTCTCTCTACTCTCTCTCTCTCTCTACTCTCTCTCTCTCCTGTCTGCTCACAACCAATTGTGTCTTTTGACAGCGGGGGTCCCCTTTGTATACAAATGTCTTTAAGTGTTGGAGGGAGCCTTCTTTGTTATAAGGTTTTAGTAAGTGTTAGAGTGTGGCTGGGGGTGTGCAGTCCCTGCATCGTGTCCCCGTCGATGTAGGTTCCGGGGCAACCCTTTCGCTTCGGTCGACAATATATAGTAAAATAGATGGAGCCACACTATCCACAAGTTCCGCGAGGGCGGACCTTTAAAGGGTCACTCCCGCACCCAAGTTATGGGTACGGCTCCCATCCCTTAAGAAATAGGAGTTTATTAAACTCTTACTGTCGTGTTATAATCGTCATCGCGGATCGACGACTCACTTCCCAATTTATCTCATTCCTGTTTTGTAAAATGAATGTTTGAGCGCAGCCCTAGTTAGGCTAGGATTGTAGTTGCGTGCTGCGTTGTAAGGCGGCTAGGCCGCGGAGTTCGATTCCCGCCGGTGGCGCACTTTTATCCTGATGTATAATGTTCGTTCTCGGAAGCGGGCTGGCTTTCTCGCTATCCTGCTTCCTTCTCTCTTCGATTTCGGGACCGATAAGACCATGAGGAGTTAAATTTCCCCTCTGTCAAAATCTGTAAAAAAAAGGGAATTGGAAAAGATGTGTGTAACTCTTCATAACTTCCTGCAGTACCTACTGTTATAATTTTAAGGAAAAGGTTTTGAAACTACTACTTACCCTTCTCTTTATACATTAGTTGTTATAATATGCTGTTCAATTGTTGGTGTTGGTTCCACTTTCAAATTCTAGAAAGAGAATGTTTTCACACTTTAAAATAAAAAAATGGGAAATTGGAAAGAAGCATTTACCTACTTTCACTTTTCAAGTTTTTTTGCACGTACCGACATAAAATAAACCTAACCGTTTTTTTCATGCAGTGTTGCATGATGATAAAAATGTTTTAACTAAATTCCCTTTCTAGAAATTTTCCCACTCTATCGCAAAGGAAAAGGATTTCAATGGGAAATATTTTTTGGTGCTAAATAAATCTGTTCATACCAAAAATTGTATCCAAACAGAAATCTAAAGTTACCTACCTACTCTTGTTTTAAATCAATAGGTATGTATACTTAATAATAATAATAAATAAAAAAATCGTCTTCCTTATTTTTGGGTAACAAAAATACACTGCCGGTGGGCGGATTTCAATATTTTTCGATATAGGGTCTCAGTGAGCACTGAGCATATTTAAGATGGGTACCTACAAAGAAAAAAAAAGTGATTCCGGGTTAATAATAAGTAATCAAAATATTATAATGATGTTATCAAGTGTTATGATCATTTAATTCTTCAGCTTAAACTCGTCTATGGTATGTTAGCAAAAAATAATATTATTGTAGGTAAGTACCATAGAGTTTAAGCTAGAGAATCAATTAATCCCGCTACACCAAAAATTTCCCTCAGAACAGGGAGAATGAGACC
>NW_007382335.1:8577-9200 GCF_000475195.1 Diaphorina citri | reverse complement strand
CAATGACTTACATTTCAAGTGGGGGAAAAGAACATCTCCTATGTGTGACTGTGGCGCAGATAGGCAGACAATTCAACACATTGTGGAAGAATGTCCAATAAGATGTTACGGGGGGGATCCAAACGATGTATGGACTGCTAGTGACCAATTTATTACTTACCTGAATAACCTCGATATAATGCTATAGTTAAGTTTAGATTTTTGAATCAACTTTCATAATGATAGCATTATTTTCTTATTTCATTTCCCATTTTGTTTTTTTCTTTTTACTTTTATACCTCTTTCAAGCTTGTATTCTGTATGTATATGTAAACTTGAAATAAATAAATGTCATACGATTAATAATTGCCTCATTGCCCTCTGAAGTTTTTCACAACTCCCTTGATGACCGTCATGACCGTTCTTCTTGGGTACAGCACTCTTTCCTTGTCTTCATGGTTTTGA
This sequence comes from Diaphorina citri, assembly GCF_000475195.1. Taxonomy (NCBI): domain Eukaryota; kingdom Metazoa; phylum Arthropoda; class Insecta; order Hemiptera; family Psyllidae; genus Diaphorina; species Diaphorina citri. The sequence continues at coordinate 8,756 of NW_007382335.1, read as the reverse complement.
CAATTTGTTAAACGTGGATTGTTCACAAAGCTTTAGCCGTACGTACGTAATACCTCCTACACATGGTGTTTATCATGATCAAAAGGTAAACCTCTAAACATTTTGTTTGTAATTTCAATCAAAAGATACCGAGAATATTATGGGGTAGCAAGCTAGCAACATTTTTTTTTTTAATACAC
>NW_007382335.1:0-6904 GCF_000475195.1 Diaphorina citri | reverse complement strand
TTCATCCATTTACACGTATGTGCTCCTTTCACAATATTGGAAGCCAAAGTCCGCAGAGCTATGGAATCAGTCATTCTAGATCAGGACTACGCGACGAGGACCCGATTCAGATCTATTTTCATCTATTCCTCTTCAGGTCTTCGGTTCTTTGGGGTGGTCATTTTTATCGTCATTGAATTTTGTAGAAGTAGAAGCATTCACTGTATTTGTCCTATAGTCTCAGACATAATAATGAACAATCAGGTGATAATACATATATTGAGTTGATGAGTTCAACAGGTGTAGGAGCTGAGGAATAAAGTCACTTTATCCTCTCCTATTATACCACACGAACTTTTCAAAGTAATGAACAATAAACATGGCCTGGAAATATTCCATCAAGATTTTAAAGTAAATAAGTATGTATGCGGTTTTTTGTGCGGGCCGACAAAGTTCTTCTGCCAAGTTCGAGAGTTCGGCATTGTAAAAAAAGGGGGGAAGAAAGAGGGTTCTCCTTCGCGCGCGGGGGCCTCACTTTAGGTACGAATTTTTCTCCCTCTCCAACAGCACCTTCATTTCCCTCGGGAAAACTTTTCGATTATTTTGCGCTGAAATTAGAATTGTGGTTTATTCCAGTAATGGTACGGTGTTGACGTTGCACGATCAGATAGTATGGAGTTGGGTATATAACTCTTATCCCAGGATTCTGTATTTCTGATTGGGTGCCTTTAATAATATGAGTATCTGTTAGGGGGCAGCTTTCAAATGGTGGTGCAATTTTCCATTGAATGGATTGCTTCTTTTTTCCTTATTAGATTTAACAGGTTGACCTTGATTTTTCTCCACACAACTTTGAGCGATTACACAACACATCTCAGGGAAAGAGGATGGATATGGATACCTTCCTTCAAATCCTTCTGCAGTTATACTACATACCAGAGCAAAATAGACTGTTGAAACCCGTGGGAGTTCATAAGTTTTGATTTAAATAATTGTGTTATATTACTCCTAAAACAAGTTTTGAATTCAAACTTGTGACACACTTTCAACCTTTTCCTTTACTTACAAACTTAACTTTTCAACAATTGCGCCCTTCTTCTTCCTCCCAGTTTTTCTCGTCTGTGCTGGTGTGACCAAATGGACTTTCACCGGTTGTGTGTCTGCTTATTCCGGCGAACTCCACAGGAACTTTTTTTCTACGCAAGACTCTTGAAAAGTTGGTCCACACTCCACCACACCTTAAAGTATGATGTTTGGAAGTTCGATCTTTGCTTTTTTACGAGTAGGTATTACTCACTTATTTGGGTACCTACTAAATTTACTAATTAATGGCTAATTATTATCGACTTACTTACCATTCAGAGCTTTTATGTTGCTTTTTGCCGTTTAGCATAATAATTTTTGTATTAAGAACTCGAAAGTTGAACTTAAGGAGTAATTTCTGATCGGCAAATTATTGTCTTGGTAGGCGGCTGCGCGCTGTGGTCCTCGTACCCAATCGTTTCACGTACTTGTCGCCCCGTGCGGGTCATTAAATAGTTTCCGCGCGTGGGTCAGTAGCGCCCGGCTCCGGTAGAAGTCAGCCTGGTAGTAGGCTAAGTAGAAAATCACCAATGCCAACTTACAGTTTCTTAAGAACAGGTAAATTTATGTTTATTTTCCTCATTTATTGAATTGAAAGTTAAAATCTTATTCCTAATTCAGCAACCTCAACCAAATCTGGTAATAATTTGTTTTGTTTTTACCCTCTTTCGTGCCTTACGATTTCTCACCTGCTCACCAAATCTTCTCCTACGTTTTGGAAGAATGAGTTGCCACACGAACTAAAATTTTTAAAGCACATCTGAGGAACTACTCCACTCATCCCTACTTGTACGAAAAGGTTCACCCACACATTTTTCCGGCAAAAATATCATTGCATCGTCCGGGAATCGAACCCGGGTCGCCCGCGTGGCAGGCGAGCATTTCTACCACTGAACCAACCGAATGGCTCGTGATAAATTCGAGGGAATCAAATGCGTATTTATCCCGGCTCTATGATTGTGATTGGACGACTACATGTAAGAGAAAGTGCAATGCGCATGCTTCTTTATAAAGGGGGGAGCAAGGGAAATATTCCTCGCACATAGCCTCTCCAGAATTTTTTGCACAAGGTTTTTTGCTCCCACTGACCCCCTTCATTTGTTTGTATAAATTTTGATTAATTTTAATTTTAATTAGGTACATGGTACATATTAATATGTACCTAAATAAATAACAGGTAAATAGGTCACATATCACATACGAATATGTGGATTGGATTTGTTTGATAGCTCTGATAATAATGAATTGTGTATTAATTCACAATATTGCTAATCAGTTTTGTGCAGCCATCAGACTGTGGGGTTAAAAGGACTTTTCAGTCCTCTGCTGGTATAGGAAACAAGATATAAACAAGGACAGACATTAGGACCAAGTTCAGAGAGCAGAATTAATCCATCTGCCAGCTGCATGCTGTTAGTTCCTTGAAGAAAAATCCTCGAGAACAAACTTTGTTCTGGGAAAATATTTTTATCCGTCTGAAAGTTTCTTAATGCCTGGAGAATATTCAGTCAAAGTTCAATGGAGCTTGGAAAGTTTGCCTCCGAGGCGACTGGTAGGTTCAGTTGGGGCCGATTTTTCGATAAAAACAATACCTATATTGAAATTGAAGTAGCTAGAGGTATAATATTATATGGATTCTATTACGGACCTAAGTTGTCACTGTTTTGTTCCAATAGCGTCCTGGGTTTTAGCACAGCTGTGTAATAAAGTAATAATACAGAACAGTAGAGGGGGGATGAAAACGAAAGCTGAGGTTAATATTCGAATAGCATCAGCACTATTTAATAAATAAGATTTACGTACAAGGGGAGAAAAATAGAAAGATCAAGTCTAGACAGAAGACTCAATACTAGTAAAGATAAAAGATACGCCTGTGATTCATCAGGAGGTGTCTGGGTGTGTCCTGTGTAGAGTTCCAACATAGAAACGTGACTAACACAATTGTCATCTGGTGTAACTGATTTGAATAAGTAAAATCCAGCATGATGACTCAGGGTAAAAAACTAGGAGCAGAAATATTGATAGTAAACTTGTGATAAAAACACAAGTTGTGTGCAGAGAGAGGAAGAAGGCTGGAGGCGTCCTAATAAGAAGACAGACGGAAGCAAACGAAGAATTATTAGTGAACATTAAACGTAATGTGGACGTGAATACGTGATTAATGGTTGTGTTGGGGGGTTTTCACCGAGAGTTTCTCTATTTTACAGAGGAAAGACTCAACACCTCGTAGACGCCTAGTAAAATATTTACAACATGTGCCACTTTTCAGCGCATCAGGCGAAAACCCACCGAGACTTGGGTATGGGGGGTAAATCACGATGTCGGATGTGTGTTTTTGAGCAGTTATGTGTGTATGTTTAAGCGGATATTTTGCGATACAGAACCAATTCATTCTGACTGAAAAAATTAGTACCGTCAATGAATGGCATGACGGTTTTGTCTACAAGTTCAGGAAAAGGTTTAGCAGAGAAAACTATCTGAGCTTTTCTGACAACACTGTCAACTGTCAATGACGTGAAATGTTCATCGAAGATGGGGAGGAAAATTATCATGTAAAAACATCAGAACTCAAATGACGAAGGAAATGGAAAAAACAGAGATGGAAAAAATTAGAAATAAAAAGTAAAAGAGGGGAATATCTAATATTGAATCTTGAGTAATCTCAAGAGAGGAAGTCAGTTTGAAATAACATGAGCATAGGATGGAATACCAATCAGCCGAGCGCATTGCCTCATTGGGGTGTAAAGGTTAGTCCGCCTCCACGTGGTGCACTCTGGGATGATATTTAATATTAATATTAATTAATGTGATTAATTAATGTGACTGTATTGGATATTATGCTAAATGGACTAACACTTCTGACTGCCAGACAATAAATACCATCTTATCTCCTGGCCATCTTTATTACTCTCTTCTTTACGTATACATACCGTGGATACATATTATAACACAAAATGAGTTCAAGCAACTCTAATCCTTTGGTGAATTCAAGACACCTGGGCCCATGTGTCCGCATATTTCAACTTAATATTGAAGGCATAAGCTCAGCTAAATGCCAATTCCTACACAAATTACTCATTGATCAGAAAATAGATATTGTTATCCTCCAGGAAACTCATGCGGAAAACATAGATCAACTTCACTCTAGAGGAAACATCCCGAACTATGACATTATTGGTGCTACTTTCCACAAACATTATGGCTTAGCTACTTATGCTAAACATGGAATTGAAGATGTTGCCCTGATTGTATCATCGACAGCTAATGATATTCACCACGTTACCATCACAGTCGGGGAACTTACCATCACTAACGTCTACAAGCCGCCTTCTGTATCCTGGCCAGACCATGTTCTCCAAGTACATCCCCATCCATCCTTATATGCTGGTGACTTCAATAGCCATCACGAACAATGGAAATATACAAATAACGACGAAAACGGAGAACTTCTAGTCACCTGGCCAGGGCTACACAACACTCATCTGATTTTTGATTCAAAGGATAATGCTACGTTTCACTCAGCGGCCTGGAAACAAGACTACAATCCAGACTTATGTTTTGTTTCCATGAATCAGAACAACCAACCTCTACCAACAACCAGGAAGGTGCTTTCAAATTTCCCGCGAAGTCAACATCGCCCAATCATACTCGAAGTTGGCACTTCCGTTCCTCTTGTCCATTCATACCCTCATCCAAGATGGAATTTTTTGAAAGCTGATTGGAAGAAGTTCAGCAGCAATTTGGACAAAGTATTGGGATGGATTCCACCAGTTAGTACAAATTACAACAGATTTTGTAAAGCCATCATTTCAACAGCTAAGAAATGTATACCCAGAGGATATCGTAAGGAATATATACCTGGATGGAATCCTGAATGCGAGAAATTGTACAAACAATATCTGGAGAGTGAAGATCAAGAAGTGGGAAACAGCTTACTCAACCACTTGGATAAGACCAGACGTGAAAAGTGGATAGACACTGTGACAAAATTGGACTTCAAGAAATCTAGTCGAAAGGCATGGGCTCTGTTGAGGAAATTTGAAGGAAACCGAAAGACTAAACTGAAGTCCACTGAAATGACCTCCAATAAAGTAGCAGTCCACATTGTGAACACCTCAAGAGCACCCAGAGATCGTGCGCATACTATCACAGTTAAACAAGAATTCAAAAGACTCAAATCACTTACCACTAACAGCGATGTTTTCTCATCCCCCTTCACTCATACTGATGTTAATATTGCGTTGATTGACACCAAATCTGGAAAGTCTCCGGGATTCGATGGGATTCATCCAGAGTTTTTGAAGCACTGCGGTCCATATGCAACTAAATGGCTTGCTAAATTTTATACAGATATTTTAAATACTGGAAATGTACCACCCATGATGAAGCATAGTAAAATCATCGCCTTACTTAAACCTGGCAAAACAGCAGATGACCCTAAGAACTATCGACCCATCGCCTTGTTGAGCTGCCTGTACAAATTGCTAGAACGCCTGCTTTTTAATAGAATAAATACTGAGATTTTTGAAACTATACCAGTACAACAAGCCGGCTTTCGGCCAGGAAGGAATTGCACGGACCAAGTACTTGCACTTACATCCTATATTGAAGCAGGATACCAGAAAAAACTCAAGACTTCCGTCGCATTCCTGGATCTTTCAGCGGCGTATGACACGGTATGGAGGGAGGGACTGCTGTACAAGCTACTGCGCGTGATTCCGTGCCTCAAAACTTTAAACCTTGTGAACAACTTGCTCGCAAACCGGACTTTTCAAGTATGCATGGGTGACTCCATAAGTGCGAAGAAAAAGCTGAATAACGGCCTGGCGCAGGGGTCCGTGCTTGCTCCTCTTTTGTTCTCCCTCTACATAGCAGACATTCCAGACACTGAATCATTGAAATTTGGCTATGCAGACGACTGGGCACTAGCGACGAGAGATGAGGAGATGAGTAACACAGAAGCTGTCCTAACTAATGATCTCCAAACCATGGGCACTTATTTCAGGAAGTGGAGACTGAAGCCTAACCCTTCTAAAACAGAAGCGACTTGTTTCCACCTGACTAACTCTCTCGCTTCCGCAAAACTCAAAATCCACTTTGAGGGACAAATAATCAATCATAATTTCCATCCGAAGTACCTTGGTATGACCTTGGACCGCACCTTGTCTTACAAATCCCACCTCTTCAACACCGCTCAAAAACTAAAGACAAGGAATAACATCATACAGAAGCTCTGCGGCTCATCCTGGGGATCTTCAGCTCCTGTCCTGCGTACCTCTGCACTCGGCCTCGTGTACTCCGCTGCTGAATATTGCGCCCCGGTATGGATAAACAGCAGCCACGTCAACCTAGTGGATGTGCAGCTCAACCATACAATGCGGCTCATATCCGGAACCATTCGACCAACACCAACTCATTGGCTTCCTACTCTAAGTAACATTCCACCACCTGACATCAGAAGAAAAATTGCTTTACTTAGAGAATATCTGAAAATCCAAGATAATGTCACCCTTCCTATCCACCATGACATACCAGATCTCCATATTGACCGCCTTCGCTCTCGGCACCCTCCACTCAGAAGCGCCTTTGTTCTACAGGACAATGAGTTCGATCCTATCTCTCAGTGGAAAATTGAATTTGAGGAGAAAATTGGGAATGCCAACCAGCATCACTTGCCTTTCATTGACTGTCAACCTCCCGGATTTGAGCTGCCTCGTAAAACCTGGGTCTGTCTGAACCGTATCCGGACAAAGTTTGGGAATTGCAATGACTTACATTTCAAGTGGGGGAAAAGAACATCTCCTATGTGTGACTGTGGCGCAGATAGGCAGACAATTCAACA
>NW_007382334.1:20134-21109 GCF_000475195.1 Diaphorina citri | reverse complement strand
ACGCAAAGTATCTAAATCTACTGTACTTGATCCTGTTACTGCTTCAGTTGGTATTACCATGTTTAAAGGTCTTCCTACTTTGCCTAATAGTAGTTCTAGTGGGGATGAACGAGTTACTCTGTTTATCGTCAAATTAATAGCTAGTTGAATGTCTAAGATAGCGTCTTGCCATGAACGTTCACCTAGTTCAGTAGCTGTCAACATGTTGGTAAGCACTGACATTACTCTTTCAACCTGGGAATTTGCTCGGGCTGCGCCTGTTGCAATGTAGTGTAAGTCAATTTGGTGTCTTCGACAAAAGTCTTTGAAATCAGTACCAGTGAAACATCTACCTTGATCTACTATTACTCGTGTAGGTGCTGCAAATAGCGAGATGGACTTTTTCAGTGCTCGAATAACACTATCGGAGTCAATTTTACGGGTGTGGTAAAGGAGTACGTATTTTGTGAAAGCATCAATTAAGACAATTAAATATTCTCTAGCATCATTTTTGCCGGACAATTTTCCTGTGATATCAATGTGAATTGTATGCCAAGGGGTAGCGGTTTTGGGTATCGGATGTAATTGAACTTGTGTTTTTCCGGAAGGTGTTTTCGCGACTTTACAAGTTAAGCAATTTTCTGTAAATTTCCTTACGAATTTAGCCATGTTTTTAAACCAATAGAATTCTGCTACTTTCTCTAATGTTTTCTCCCAACCTAAGTGAACTATACCTTCATGTACGTTATTAACAACTGACCATTTGTAAGAGTGAGGGACAATAGGTACACAACGGGTTTTATTGTTGCGTTGAATTTTACGACACACGATACCGGATCGAATCTCGTAGGTATTTCGAATATCTTCGGGTAACTCATTGTTCTGAATTTTAGTTAATGTGTTTAGGATATCTTGATCCTGACGCTGTGCTAACATTAACCAATCATCTGGTAAGGTAGTTAGGTCTACTCTAAGAATAGCGGGTTTTTCGGCTGG
>NW_007382334.1:3392-12775 GCF_000475195.1 Diaphorina citri | reverse complement strand
TGATCGGATAGCCAGGTAGTACACTACTGGGAATTTAACCATAAGTAATCACACAAAAATGACGAAACAAAGTATGGTTTTATTTTTATGAGGAAGAGGAAATAACTGTTTCTCTAAATAATTTTGGGAACACATTTGCAATTGAACGCCATTTAAAACCGATAAATGTTCCTAACCACTTAACATACCTCCGACAGTTGGGGAAGGAATTTTCTCTACCAATTAGAGAGCTCCGCACAGTTTGGAGAGAACCTGAATTCAAAGCCGTAAAAATTTAAGCTAAATACATGTTACCCGGACTTAAAACAGAGTTTTTGGAAAAACAATTTGTTTTACATGCTCCCACGAAAAGGCATTGGAGGGCTAGGATAACCAAAAACGTGGGTTTTGACTATTGTTACAGTTCCATGTTCATGTTCTAAACTGAACGGACAAGTTCATAAAGTTCATTTCACACTTGCTTTGCATTGTTAACAAGTCTTACCGGCTCACCAAGATTTAGTCAAATAAGACGGCACCTTACAAAAGGGGCATAAAGACAAGATCTACGACGTAGGCCCCTGCGCATACGTTTCAGTCCCTCCGGATAGCCCTTATCCTTGAACACGTTTTGGCACACTTCCTATGGATGGATGGTTGGTTGACATGGATTATGGTTTCATGGTTTACACGTGTTTTCGATAATTGATTTTGATATGGTGCAATGATATAGCCTTGGTTGGGGAGGGGGTGGTACGTATTCGACATACTTCTCATCCATGGAAACGTTCTCGCCTCTCGAGGAACGAAAAACTACAGAAACCTAGTTCCTAGTCAGACCTAATTCTTTTAGGTTTCACATATGTTCCAGGCTATATCAAGCGATTCAGCCACAGGCAGGTAACCATCACATTAATGACCGGCTAGGCTAGCAAAGACACAGTATCTGCAACGGCTCAGTTGTTAATGCCCAATACTCTCTTCTTTTTTCACAATTATAAAGTTTAGGACTAATCATAAACATCGTAACACAAAGGCTAACGACAATAGAGCAGGAAACAAGCAAACTCGCACATGATACCGCAGGCTAGGAAACCTGGTTGTTATATGCAACGGAATTGGTAAGGTTGGAATCATTGACCTAAATTAGGTTTTTCATTGCTGAACTGGATACGATCATCGGTATCATTACACATTCCGACATGGAAGTGTTTGGAGCTAAGTTTTAATTTATCATGACGTATTTTACGTACGATTGAATTTAATGCTTAAGTACAGTAAACGATCATGTTCCAAGTACTTCGACATCTGCAAAGGTCCTCGGATTTAGGCTGAATTTAAACTGGTTTCTAGATTCATTTGAAGAAATATCTAAATCACCAAGAGAGAAAGGTACGTTTAATTTTGCCTATCCTAGCGGCAATTGTAGGTCTTTTGTTTGTGAAGGTAGCACTCTAATGATATTTTGATCTGCTGAATCACGCAAAGTACGCAAAGTATCTAAATCTACTGTACTTGATCCTGTTACTGCTTCAGTTGGTATTACCATGTTTAAAGGTCTTCCTACTTTGCCTAATAGTAGTTCTAGTGGGGATGAACGAGTTACTCTGTTTATCGTCAAATTAATAGCTAGTTGAATGTCTAAGATAGCGTCTTGCCATGAACGTTCACCTAGTTCAGTAGCTGTCAACATGTTGGTAAGCACTGACATTACTCTTTCAACCTGGGAATTTGCTCGGGCTGCGCCTGTTGCAATGTAGTGTAAGTCAATTTGGTGTCTTCGACAAAAGTCTTTGAAATCAGTACCAGTGAAACATCTACCTTGATCTACTATTACTCGTGTAGGTGCTGCAAATAGCGAGATGGACTTTTTCAGTGCTCGAATAACACTATCGGAGTCAATTTTACGGTGTGGTAAAGGAGTACGTATTTTGTGAAAGCATCAATTAAGACAATTAAATATTCTCTAGCATCATTTTTGCCGGACAATTTTCCTGTGATATCAATGTGAATGGTATGCCAAGGGGTAGCGGTTTTGGGTATCGGATGTAATTGAACTTGTGTTTTTCCGGAAGGTGTTTTCGCGACTTTACAAGTTAAGCAATTTTCTGTAAATTTCCTTACGAATTTAGGCCATGTTTTTAAACCAATAGAATTCTGCTACTTTCTCTAATGTTTTCTCCCAACCTAAGTGAACTATACCTTCATGTACGTTATTAACAACTGACCATTTGTAAGAGTGAGGGACAATAGGTACACAACGGGTTTTATTGTTGCGTTGAATTTTACGACACACGATACCGGATCGAATCTCGTAGGTATTTCGAATATCTTCGGGTAACTCATTGTTTTGGAATTTAGTTAATGTGTTTAGGATATCTTGATCCTGACGCTGTGCTAACATTAACCAATCATCTGGTAAGGTAGTTAGGTCTACTCTAAGAATAGCGGGTTTTTCGGCTGGGTTAAATGATTGTGCAGATAACAAAGGTGGAAAAGTACGAACAGGAAGAGATGGAGTCGTAATATTTTGAGGCAACGGATGTCGTGAGAGAAAATCTACATGTTCCATTTTAGCAGCTGGTCTGTAAACAACTTGGAAGTCAAAAGCTTGCATAAAAGACCACCATCGATGGACTCGCGTGTTGAGATCCTGTTTCAAATAGGATTCCTTTAGTGATTTGCAATCTGTTACAACTGTGAAAGAACAATACTGAAGATACGTTTGGAAATGACGAATAGATTGAATTACAGCCAATGTTTCAAGCTCGTAACTGTGATATTTAGATTCAGCGGCAGTGGTACGTTTGCTGAAGTAAGCTACTACTCGGGGTTTCTTGTCGACAATCTGAACCAAGATTCCAGCGTAACCTATCGAGCATGCGTCACAATGAAGTTCTATTGGGAAAGAAGGGTCAAAAATCATTAGAACAGGTTCGTTGGTCAGGTGAGAGATAAGTTTCTTTCGCGCGTCTTCGTGTTCTGGTAACCAAATAAGATTAGACTTGCTATCCAACAATTTGTAGAGAGGGGCTGCAATAGTACAGAAGTTTGGTATAAATTGTCGAAAGTAAGAAGCTAAACCTATGAATTGTCGCAAAGATGAAACATTAGAAGGGGGAGGAAGAGAGACGAGACTTTCGATTTTCTTAGAATTCGGTCGAATTTCTCCAGCGCTGACTTCGTAACCTAGATAGAGAACTTTTTCCATAACAAATGAACATTTAGAAGGGTTGAGGGAGAAACCTGATTTAGTTAAAGCATCAAGTACCTTGTCAAGACTTTCAAGAGCTTCGTCGATTGTTTTGGAAAATATCATAATGTCGTCAATAAAGGCAGTACAGCACTCGTTAGCGAGGGGCCCTAAAGCAGCAGTTACACATCTCTGGTACACGGATGGTCCACATTTTAACCCAAAAGGCATGGTTAAATATTCGAATTGGCCCTCAGGTGTTACAAAAGAAGTTTTCTCAACGGAATCGGCATGAACAGGAATCGCGTGATATCCACTTGCCATGTCTAAAGTAGTAAAATAACGACAACCGGCTAAACGTGCAATTTGATCCTTGATCAAAGGTAACGGATGATGTTCAGCTACAGTGTTCGAGTTAAGATGGCGATAATCTACACACATTCTAACTTTACCGTTTTTCTTAGGTACAAGAAGAATAGGACTGGCAAAAGGAGATTGACTTTTCCTAACAATTCCTGCCTGTTCGAGTTCGGCTATATGGTCTCTAACAATCTTTTTATCTGTAGGGGAGAGTGGATAGGGTCTACGATGAACAAGTTTACTAGGGTCCTTGAGTCTAATCTGAAGTTCACCTGTCGTGACACGTTTAGTAGGGAAACCTTCTGTAAACGAATCTTTGTACTTATTCAAAATAGCAAGGAGTTCAGGTTTTCGGTTTATGTCAATTTGTGTGGTAAAATTGTTCGAGTCACTTCTTGTTGTTTCGCTATCAAAATAATGAGAAATAGATTCAACAACTTTGTCAATAGGGTAGTGTTCAATAGGTGCTTGAGTGTTTGTACCTACGGGTTCAATACGTACGGGGTCAGTGACTACGGGTTCTGTAACTACAGGGTGAGTACCTACTGAAGTAGTTTCGGAAATATCAGAAAGATTTGGTAATACTTCATCTAAACCTTTGTGAGAAACATTTTCTATTTCAAGATTGTACCTTTTAGCAATGGATTTGCTTATGTGTAGGTCACAGGGGCTTAACTCACATTTGTTAGCGGTGATGTTGACCTTAACACCCATACCAAGAATTTCACGTCCTATAATAATATTACCGCTAATACTATGATCAGGTACGATGTGAAAACATATATTGAGAGAAATCCCATCTATTATTACTTCGGATACTTTTTGAGCGTTACACGTAAGTCGAGCATGAGCGATACCACCCAGTATAACAGGGGTTTTAAAGACAGGTCCCGAAAATTCGTTCTGAATGGTGCTCCGAAGTAGGGAACACTCTGAGCCTGAGTCAAACACAAAGCAATGTTGCTTACCTTGGTGTGTTAATGATCCAGTAGGGTTCACGACGCACTGGTTAACTTGGTGTGCCGGGAATCTTCCGCGGGGTGACTCACTCGTCTTGGACACAGTAGGTTGACGTTTCGGACAACGATCTGCGTAGTGGTCCTTCGAATGGCAAACAAAACAGACTCCACGCCGAGCAGGTTGAATGGGTGGTGTCTTAACTGAAGGTGCTGATCGACGAGAACTAGAAGTGTGAGGTGATGGAAATTGAGATCGCTTGCGACGACAGTCTTGAATAGAATGTCCAGGTATACGGCAGTGTTGACAATAGGGTCGAGATGATGAAGATCGGTCGGAGAACTTGGATCGCTTGGGGTCAGGCAGAGTAGAATCCTGGGGCGAATATTTCCGTTTTCCAAAGGAGAAAAATCTCAATTCCCGTAGCAGTTCCTCTCGGGTTCGGATATCGCTGGTGCAAGAAAGATGTTGAATACGCTTGTCAAATTTTTCCATCTGGGCTAGTACCAATGCGATGCTAATTTCTTGTTTGGTCATGGAGTTGAAGCAAGAGTCAAGAGTTCCCAACATCTGCGTAGCGTAAGATACATAGCTTTCCTCGTCCTTGGGGCTAGTACTTAATTGAGATGAAATCAAAGAGGAAGGTGTCTGCGTGATGATGTACTCCGTGGAGAATGCCTCCTTAAATTCCGGCCAAGTCAATTTTGGATGAGTCATACGGGATAACCATCTTGCAGCAGTTCCCGTTAGCGCTGTGCTGAGTGCAATAATCAGGTTACTTCCAGAGCAAGGGTAATCATAAAAACAAGCCTCTACTGTTTGTAACCAAGATTTAGGGTCGTTCTCTTCGGGTTCAAATTTTGGTAATTTTATTACCCGACTTGAGTTGGAGGGTAAACACATGGCGAGATTTTGAAGAAGGTCATGCAGCTGTTGGTTCGAAGGGGTGCGGGTGTTGTCACCTAAAACATTGGATGAAGAGTGTCCGAGACTCCTTTCCTGCGTGTTGAACTCTTCGGTTCTGATATTCCTGTATCTTCCGTCCTCAGGTCCGTAGCTGTAGTAGGACGCTCGCGATGGCGGTTGCGGACTGTATGGCGGTTGAGGTTGTGATTCGTATCCCACTTCTGATGTCGGGGCGCGGTGGCCGTCCTCGAGCTCTCCCTCTTCGAGTAGAGAGGACATAATAAATAAAGCAAACAAAACACTAACACGGGTAGTAAATAAAAGGCAAACACAGAAATTACACAATATAAGAATGAGAGCAATTAACTTTAATTATTAACAATATTGAAAAGACAGTTTAAATGAAATTGGAATTAGAAGCTAAAGTTACCTATCTAGAATGTTTATTTTGAACTTTACAAAATGGATACTCCCGTCCCAGATCCTACCAATGACACCACGACTTAGCGAACTATATCGGCACTTGTATACACTTTGATTTCTTAATCCAGACTGATCCAAAGAATCAAAAGCAAGGAGCTCTCCGCTCTTGCAAAGGTACCTACTCTTCATACAGAGCATGGTGGGGGAGGGTTGTTCGATATAGTAGCGTGTATAGTTTTATGGATATGTCACTCCCCACCCCACTTTTACCTAACTATTAGAAACACTCCTCACTTAAGCTCAGACCTGTCGAAAGCACAAAGCACCAGTCATCAAGTTAGTTTGTCGTCACCCAGTATACCAGTTCCTCGAAAGAAAGTAAGCTATAAAAGCTATCGTTAGATTTTGTGTCCGGCTTTATTTTTATCTCGGACGGTTTTCAATAAACTCTGACAACTCATAACTTGGTCCCTGGAGACCACATGTTCGGCCCTACATTAAGTCGGTAACCCGGTTACTTTTGTTTACCTTAGGTCTAGGTTACTCCTAAAGTAATCTAACTCCTTTTTTTTTTTTGAAAGCAATTTAACTATTACGAATTGGCAATTGGGGTAGAAAACCCTAACAAACCGGGCCGATGGGTAAATTCCGGAGTTTCCCCCGAAAAATACAAACCTCACATCTGGGGAAACCAGAAAGGCGTCTAGCAGCGAACACATGCCTATAAATCCGTTCGAGAAACGCTAAAATCCCTATGTACACTCCGTATTTAACCAGTTCCTTACAGTAAAATTAAGATACGTCAATGTTAAATCCAGTTTACCCTAATCTTCATGTGTACCGGAAGTCCCTGTGTTGAGGTACCACAGTTCCCTGATCCAAAAGGACGGAAACCCTAGTTAAATTAAACTTCTTTGGTAAATGACTAACCTTTTAAACCTCGATAACATGGAATGAGTACTAAAAATGTCCGTAACTTAAACGGTTGTATTTGATTTTTGTCTCCTGACCTAATAGACATCTGTTACAAGCCTAGAGACCGATTCCGACACTATAGGATCAGACGATAAGACTTTAATCGTCCTGAACGGACGGTCTGATAGACATCTGTCTACAAGCATAGAGACCTAAGAAGACCGGTTCGACACTATAGGATCAGACGTAAGACTTTATCTCCTGAACGGACGGTCTGATAGACATCTGTTACAAGCATAGAAGACCTAAGAAGACCGGTTCGACACTATAGGATCAGATGTATTACTCAAAGCCTTATGCTAGACTGGCGCTCGCGGACACCTTCACATTATGTCGACCGTTCAAGACTTTGTGGTGTGCTCACTACACCCTGCCGAAACCTAAAGCCGGGGCGGTTCAAGATAGATCGGAGCCACCAGGTCCAATTCAGTACGTTTTTAATTGAAAAAAATTCAGTTGTTGATTTAGAGATAGCAAGCTAAAAAAAAAAAGTTCTCAACTATACCTCTTGTGACTATTGACGAATTCCAAATAGAAGGGCTTTAGCTTTCTCTTCATTCCCTGCTCTATCCTCTTTTAGGTTCGGCAAGCCTCTTGCTTTTAATAGGCAAAGTCCTATTTTAGGCGGGGCCCCGTCCTTAATCCTTGGCGGCGCCCGGAATCGCGTAATATTCCGTCTGCCGCGATGGTTGATTCTTGATCCGACCGATGCCAAGATGAAAATAACGAAGTCTGTACAAAGCGGGCACTCTCGTAGTAGTTACTAATACAAAGAAAAAACGCAATTGTAATAAAAAAGAAAAAATGAAAGGAATAAGGATATAGTTCGTTTCATTTCATGAAATTGTGTAATAGAATTAAAAGGGGGAGTCACCTGTTAGTTAGCGTTAATACCCTCACCTGGGGGTCGATCCTATATGGGTCCCGGGAAAGGAGAGGAGAGTGCCTTGTGTGATGCGGTGTGGTCGGGTGTTCCAGTTTAAGAGTGGTGCCCCTCTCCCTTATCGAAGCACTGCTCGCCGGATACCTACCCGTTATAATAGGTGACCTTGAATTTCCAGTCACATGATTTTTTAAACCCTAAAAAAAAAAAAAAAAAAAAAAAAAAAAAAAACATTTTAATGTACACTAGTACCTCGTAAAGAGCAGTTTTTTTCCTTTACTGTCCTATGCTGATCCTTTTACGAGCGCGTTTTCACTACTACTCAGCCTAAAATAGTACGATTCGCGCAACAACTTGTCAAAAGCTGAGGTCACTAGTTACAAACCGTATTACAAATGTTAGTTAGACAGTTTCTACCGGTTCGTACTTTGTTTGCGTATTGTTTCAAATACTGGGAAAGTTTAGAACGCAAAATAACCCCTGTTGGAAATAGTAGTCTAACTGAAAGATTAAGATTACACAAAAGTAATAAGAAAAAAATCCGCCAAGGTAAGTATGTGTGCAGCAAGTGTCGTTATTGTCGCGCCACGCATCGTATTCAAGTCAAGCTTCGTCGTAGATGAGACTATGTCCGCTACTCACTACCTGCTTACCTAGTTGTCATACTAGGACGGTGGTTAGAGGTCATCGCTATATCGAGACACATGTGCCACTTTTATTAGCATGCAGAGAAAAAGAACCTAGAATTAAAAGATGTAACGCTGGCTACCTTATGTCTTATTAGACTTTTTACCACTATCAGTACCTTTAGACAATTCCATTTCATGCCCATGGTCTAATACCAGAGACTAAACTGCATTAGAATTCATGTCTTTAGAGACGTTTACTCCAGTAAGAGTACGCATAAACTAAGTAGGTGAAGCTCAAGTTAAGTTATACTTGAAGCTGGTCGTTTTTAATTCGAAAGCCGGCATCGAACAAACTGCGGACATTTACGATTTTGTCAGTTCCGGATGACTTCCGACATCTATATTCCCGGTCCATGTTCTACGCGGCAAGTCCTGTCTTAGTAAAGCGACGCATAACGCTTAATACAACATAAATTATACTCTCATATAAATGATATTAAAATGAATATAATGAGAAATCGGATAACCTAAGAGTACGTTTTTCACTTGAGCAGGTAAGTTTACGAGAAGGTGGGAGGAAGTATACTTATGATACGATACATTGATTCGCAGTACATAACCAAACCAAATAGATTTAAAGTATGAACTTTTCATAGGATTGTATTGGGACCTACTAGACAAGTCTTCATCAAATTACAAATCAAGAAGAACTTAAGATTATTGCAATGGCACTAGGTATTGTAAATCTGCTTCAGAGATAGAGACTTTATTAAACAAAGTTAATAAAACACGATCTTGGTCTCCAAAAATCGCGGCATGAATGGACTTAATAATGGCTCATCATTTATTTGTTCGACCCAGTCAGGAGGCCCTTATAAAAATCAGGCATAAATAAGCTAGCCCGATCTTTATTAAGTGGACTACATCGATGGATTAAACAAACTATAAGTCAATAATAGTTCGACTATCATACATATATATAGCTCTATCCTTGAACCACGTTTGGCACACTCTAGAATGTTGGTTGACATGGATTATGGTTCATGGTTTACACGATGTTTTCGATATCGTATTTTGT
>NW_007382334.1:0-1277 GCF_000475195.1 Diaphorina citri | reverse complement strand
TGTGCTAACATTAACCAATCATCTGGTAAGGTAGTTAGGTCTACTCTAAGAATAGCGGGTTTTTCGGCTGGGTTAAATGATTGTGCAGATAACAAAGGTGGAAAAGTACGAACAGGAAGAGATGGAGTCGTAATATTTTGAGGCATGTCGTGAGAGAAAATCTACATGTTCCATTTTAGCAGCTGGTCTGTAAACAACTTGGAAGTCAAAAGCTTGCATAAAAGACCACCATCGATGGACTCGCGTGTTGAGATCCTGTTTCAAATAGGATTCCTTTAGTGATTTGCAATCTGTGACAACTGTGAAAGAACAATACTGAAGATACGTTTGGAAATGACGAATAGATTGAATTACAGCCAATGTTTTCAAGCTCGTAACTGTGATATTTAGATTCAGCGGCAGTGGTACGTTTGCTGAAGTAAGCTACTACTCGGGGTTTCTTGTCGACAATCTGAACCAAGATTCCAGCGTAACCTATCGAGCATGCGTCACAATGAAGTTCTATTGGGAAAGAAGGGTCAAAAATCATTAGAACAGGTTCGTTGGTCAGGTGAGAGATAAGTTTCTTTCGCGCGTCTTCGTGTTCTGGTAACCAAATAAGATTAGACTTGCTATCCAACAATTTGTAGAGAGGGGCTGCAATAGTACAGAAGTTTGGTATAAATTGTCGAAAGTAAGAAGCTAAACCTATGAATTGTCGCAAAGATGAAACATTAGAAGGGGGAGGAAGAGAGACGAGACTTTCGATTTTCTTAGAATTCGGTCGAATTTCTCCAGCGCTGACTTCGTAACCTAGATAGAGAACTTTTTCCATAACAAATGAACATTTAGAAGGGTTGAGGGAGAAACCTGATTTAGTTAAAGCATCAAGTACCTTGTCAAGACTTTCAAGAGCTTCGTCGATTGTTTTGGAAAATATCATAATGTCGTCAATAAAGGCAGTACAGCACTCGTTAGCGAGGGGCCCTAAAGCAGCAGTTACACATCTCTGGTACACGGATGGTCCACATTTTAACCCAAAAGGCATGGTTAAATATTCGAATTGGCCCTCAGGTGTTACAAAAGAAGTTTTCTCAACGGAATCGGCATGAACAGGAATCGCGTGATATCCACTTGCCATGTCTAAAGTAGTAAAATAACGACAACCGGCTAAACGTGCAATTTGATCCTTGATCAAAGGTAACGGATGATGTTCAGCTACAGTGTTCGAGTTAAGATGGCGATAATCTACACACATTCTAACTTTACCGTTTTTCTTAGGTACAAGAAGAATAGGA
>NW_007382333.1:0-10519 GCF_000475195.1 Diaphorina citri | reverse complement strand
TTAAGTTTTCTGTGCACCAATTTTTTAGTACCCGAAGGGCACGATTTATATCGTTTGAGAGTTGATTCTGCTGGTTTGGTTTTCTGGAGGACCAGATGACTATGTCGTCTGCGAAAGCAGCGACTTTTACTCCTGTTTTTTCTAGAGTTGATAGAAGATCGTTGACGTAGACGTTAAATAAGGTAGTACTTAACACGGCGCCTTGTGGAAGACCGGCATGGGTTTGTTTAAAGATTGATTGAGAGTTGGAGTAGCGCGTCGCGCAGAACCTTTGATTGATAAACTCCGATATCCATTTGAACATTCGGTTTCTTACCCCAATATTACTCAATTTCTCCAAGAGTTTACATCTCCAAATTCCGTCGTAAGCTGCCTTAAAATCTACAAAAACTGCTACTGACATTTCTTTTCGGTTAAACGCATCCTTAATCTCTTGACTTAGTCTAATGACTTGTTCGTTTGTTGACCGATGCTTTCGAAAGCCCGCCTGATACTGAGATAAGATGTTGAAATTTTCCAAAAACCAGTTTAATCTGCTAGACAACATACGTTCCATCATTTTTGCTAGTTGACTAGTCAAAGATATTGGTCTATAACTCTCATTAATACTATTGACGGGACCGTACGGGATGTACTTGTATGCAGAGTAACCAGCTTGACCTGCCATAACAAAACAAACAACACATTAATACTATTGACGGGACCGTACGGGATGTACTTGTATGCAGAGTAACCAGCTTGACCTGCCATAACAAAACAAACAACACATTAATACTATTGACGGGACCGTACGGGATGTACTTGTATGCAGAGTAACCAGCTTGACCTGCCATAACAAAACAAACAACACATTAATACTATTGACGGGACCGTACGGGATGTACTTGTATGCAGAGTAACCAGCTTGACCTGCCATAACAAAACAAACAACACATTAATACTATTGACGGGACCGTACGGGATGTACTTGTATGCAGAGTAACCAGCTTGACCTGCCATAACAAAACAAACAACACATTAATACTATTGACGGGACCGTACGGGATGTACTTGTATGCAGAGTAACCAGCTTGACCTGCCATAACAAAACAAACAACACATTAATACTATTGACGGGACCGTACGGGATGTACTTGTATGCAGAGTAACCAGCTTGACCTGCCATAACAAAACAAACAACACATTAATACTATTGACGGGACCGTACGGGATGTACTTGTATGCAGAGTAACCAGCTTGACCTGCCATAACAAAACAAACAACACATTAATACTATTGACGGGACCGTACGGGATGTACTTGTATGCAGAGTAACCAGCTTGACCTGCCATAACAAAACAAACAACACATTAATACTATTGACGGGACCGTACGGGATGTACTTGTATGCAGAGTAACCAGCTTGACCTGCCATAACAAAACAAACAACACATTAATACTATTGACGGGACCGTACGGGATGTACTTGTATGCAGAGTAACCAGCTTGACCTGCCATAACAAAACAAACAACACATTAATACTATTGACGGGACCGTACGGGATGTACTTGTATGCAGAGTAACCAGCTTGACCTGCCATAACAAAACAAACAACACATTAATACTATTGACGGGACCGTACGGGATGTACTTGTATGCAGAGTAACCAGCTTGACCTGCCATAACAAAACAAACAACACATTAATACTATTGACGGGACCGTACGGGATGTACTTGTATGCAGAGTAACCAGCTTGACCTGCCATAACAAAACAAACAACACATTAATACTATTGACGGGACCGTACGGGATGTACTTGTATGCAGAGTAACCAGCTTGACCTGCCATAACAAAACAAACAACACATTAATACTATTGACGGGACCGTACGGGATGTACTTGTATGCAGAGTAACCAGCTTGACCTGCCATAACAAAACAAACAACACATTAATACTATTGACGGGACCGTACGGGATGTACTTGTATGCAGAGTAACCAGCTTGACCTGCCATAACAAAACAAACAACACATTAATACTATTGACGGGACCGTACGGGATGTACTTGTATGCAGAGTAACCAGCTTGACCTGCCATAACAAAACAAACAACACATTAATACTATTGACGGGACCGTACGGGATGTACTTGTATGCAGAGTAACCAGCTTGACCTGCCATAACAAAACAAACAACACATTAATACTATTGACGGGACCGTACGGGATGTACTTGTATGCAGAGTAACCAGCTTGACCTGCCATAACAAAACAAACAACACATTAATACTATTGACGGGACCGTACGGGATGTACTTGTATGCAGAGTAACCAGCTTGACCTGCCATAACAAAACAAACAACACATTAATACTATTGACGGGACCGTACGGGATGTACTTGTATGCAGAGTAACCAGCTTGACCTGCCATAACAAAACAAACAACACATTAATACTATTGACGGGACCGTACGGGATGTACTTGTATGCAGAGTAACCAGCTTGACCTGCCATAACAAAACAAACAACACATTAATACTATTGACGGGACCGTACGGGATGTACTTGTATGCAGAGTAACCAGCTTGACCTGCCATAACAAAACAAACAACACATTAATACTATTGACGGGACCGTACGGGATGTACTTGTATGCAGAGTAACCAGCTTGACCTGCCATAACAAAACAAACAACACATTAATACTATTGACGGGACCGTACGGGATGTACTTGTATGCAGAGTAACCAGCTTGACCTGCCATAACAAAACAAACAACACATTAATACTATTGACGGGACCGTACGGGATGTACTTGTATGCAGAGTAACCAGCTTGACCTGCCATAACAAAACAAACAACACATTAATACTATTGACGGGACCGTACGGGATGTACTTGTATGCAGAGTAACCAGCTTGACCTGCCATAACAAAACAAACAACACATTAATACTATTGACGGGACCGTACGGGATGTACTTGTATGCAGAGTAACCAGCTTGACCTGCCATAACAAAACAAACAACACATTAATACTATTGACGGGACCGTACGGGATGTACTTGTATGCAGAGTAACCAGCTTGACCTGCCATAACAAAACAAACAACACATTAATACTATTGACGGGACCGTACGGGATGTACTTGTATGCAGAGTAACCAGCTTGACCTGCCATAACAAAACAAACAACACATTAATACTATTGACGGGACCGTACGGGATGTACTTGTATGCAGAGTAACCAGCTTGACCTGCCATAACAAAACAAACAACACATTAATACTATTGACGGGACCGTACGGGATGTACTTGTATGCAGAGTAACCAGCTTGACCTGCCATAACAAAACAAACAACACATTAATACTATTGACGGGACCGTACGGGATGTACTTGTATGCAGAGTAACCAGCTTGACCTGCCATAACAAAACAAACAACACATTAATACTATTGACGGGACCGTACGGGATGTACTTGTATGCAGAGTAACCAGCTTGACCTGCCATAACAAAACAAACAACACATTAATACTATTGACGGGACCGTACGGGATGTACTTGTATGCAGAGTAACCAGCTTGACCTGCCATAACAAAACAAACAACACATTAATACTATTGACGGGACCGTACGGGATGTACTTGTATGCAGAGTAACCAGCTTGACCTGCCATAACAAAACAAACAACACATTAATACTATTGACGGGACCGTACGGGATGTACTTGTATGCAGAGTAACCAGCTTGACCTGCCATAACAAAACAAACAACACATTAATACTATTGACGGGACCGTACGGGATGTACTTGTATGCAGAGTAACCAGCTTGACCTGCCATAACAAAACAAACAACACATTAATACTATTGACGGGACCGTACGGGATGTACTTGTATGCAGAGTAACCAGCTTGACCTGCCATAACAAAACAAACAACACATTAATACTATTGACGGGACCGTACGGGATGTACTTGTATGCAGAGTAACCAGCTTGACCTGCCATAACAAAACAAACAACACATTAATACTATTGACGGGACCGTACGGGATGTACTTGTATGCAGAGTAACCAGCTTGACCTGCCATAACAAAACAAACAACACATTAATACTATTGACGGGACCGTACGGGATGTACTTGTATGCAGAGTAACCAGCTTGACCTGCCATAACAAAACAAACAACACATTAATACTATTGACGGGACCGTACGGGATGTACTTGTATGCAGAGTAACCAGCTTGACCTGCCATAACAAAACAAACAACACATTAATACTATTGACGGGACCGTACGGGATGTACTTGTATGCAGAGTAACCAGCTTGACCTGCCATAACAAAACAAACAACACATTAATACTATTGACGGGACCGTACGGGATGTACTTGTATGCAGAGTAACCAGCTTGACCTGCCATAACAAAACAAACAACACATTAATACTATTGACGGGACCGTACGGGATGTACTTGTATGCAGAGTAACCAGCTTGACCTGCCATAACAAAACAAACAACACATTAATACTATTGACGGGACCGTACGGGATGTACTTGTATGCAGAGTAACCAGCTTGACCTGCCATAACAAAACAAACAACACATTAATACTATTGACGGGACCGTACGGGATGTACTTGTATGCAGAGTAACCAGCTTGACCTGCCATAACAAAACAAACAACACATTAATACTATTGACGGGACCGTACGGGATGTACTTGTATGCAGAGTAACCAGCTTGACCTGCCATAACAAAACAAACAACACATTAATACTATTGACGGGACCGTACGGGATGTACTTGTATGCAGAGTAACCAGCTTGACCTGCCATAACAAAACAAACAACACATTAATACTATTGACGGGACCGTACGGGATGTACTTGTATGCAGAGTAACCAGCTTGACCTGCCATAACAAAACAAACAACACATTAATACTATTGACGGGACCGTACGGGATGTACTTGTATGCAGAGTAACCAGCTTGACCTGCCATAACAAAACAAACAACACATTAATACTATTGACGGGACCGTACGGGATGTACTTGTATGCAGAGTAACCAGCTTGACCTGCCATAACAAAACAAACAACACATTAATACTATTGACGGGACCGTACGGGATGTACTTGTATGCAGAGTAACCAGCTTGACCTGCCATAACAAAACAAACAACACATTAATACTATTGACGGGACCGTACGGGATGTACTTGTATGCAGAGTAACCAGCTTGACCTGCCATAACAAAACAAACAACACATTAATACTATTGACGGGACCGTACGGGATGTACTTGTATGCAGAGTAACCAGCTTGACCTGCCATAACAAAACAAACAACACATTAATACTATTGACGGGACCGTACGGGATGTACTTGTATGCAGAGTAACCAGCTTGACCTGCCATAACAAAACAAACAACACATTAATACTATTGACGGGACCGTACGGGATGTACTTGTATGCAGAGTAACCAGCTTGACCTGCCATAACAAAACAAACAACACATTAATACTATTGACGGGACCGTACGGGATGTACTTGTATGCAGAGTAACCAGCTTGACCTGCCATAACAAAACAAACAACACATTAATACTATTGACGGGACCGTACGGGATGTACTTGTATGCAGAGTAACCAGCTTGACCTGCCATAACAAAACAAACAACACATTAATACTATTGACGGGACCGTACGGGATGTACTTGTATGCAGAGTAACCAGCTTGACCTGCCATAACAAAACAAACAACACATTAATACTATTGACGGGACCGTACGGGATGTACTTGTATGCAGAGTAACCAGCTTGACCTGCCATAACAAAACAAACAACACATTAATACTATTGACGGGACCGTACGGGATGTACTTGTATGCAGAGTAACCAGCTTGACCTGCCATAACAAAACAAACAACACATTAATACTATTGACGGGACCGTACGGGATGTACTTGTATGCAGAGTAACCAGCTTGACCTGCCATAACAAAACAAACAACACATTAATACTATTGACGGGACCGTACGGGATGTACTTGTATGCAGAGTAACCAGCTTGACCTGCCATAACAAAACAAACAACACATTAATACTATTGACGGGACCGTACGGGATGTACTTGTATGCAGAGTAACCAGCTTGACCTGCCATAACAAAACAAACAACACATTAATACTATTGACGGGACCGTACGGGATGTACTTGTATGCAGAGTAACCAGCTTGACCTGCCATAACAAAACAAACAACACATTAATACTATTGACGGGACCGTACGGGATGTACTTGTATGCAGAGTAACCAGCTTGACCTGCCATAACAAAACAAACAACACATTAATACTATTGACGGGACCGTACGGGATGTACTTGTATGCAGAGTAACCAGCTTGACCTGCCATAACAAAACAAACAACACATTAATACTATTGACGGGACCGTACGGGATGTACTTGTATGCAGAGTAACCAGCTTGACCTGCCATAACAAAACAAACAACACATTAATACTATTGACGGGACCGTACGGGATGTACTTGTATGCAGAGTAACCAGCTTGACCTGCCATAACAAAACAAACAACACATTAATACTATTGACGGGACCGTACGGGATGTACTTGTATGCAGAGTAACCAGCTTGACCTGCCATAACAAAACAAACAACACATTAATACTATTGACGGGACCGTACGGGATGTACTTGTATGCAGAGTAAC
Source organism: Diaphorina citri (assembly GCF_000475195.1). Classification (NCBI taxonomy): domain Eukaryota; kingdom Metazoa; phylum Arthropoda; class Insecta; order Hemiptera; family Psyllidae; genus Diaphorina; species Diaphorina citri. Next base: position 3,809 of record NW_007382333.1, on the reverse strand, counting down.
CAGCTTGACCTGCCATAACAAAACAAACAACACATTAATACTATTGACGGGACCGTACGGGATGTACTTGTATGCAGAGTAACCAGCTTGACCTGCCATAACAAAACAAACAACACATTAATACTATTGACGGGACCGTACGGGATGTACTTGTATGCAGAGTAACCAGCTTGACCTGCCATAACAAAACAAACAACACATTAATACTATTGACGGGACCGTACGGGATGTACTTGTATGCAGAGTAACCAGCTTGACCTGCCATAACAAAACAAACAACACATTAATACTATTGACGGGACCGTACGGGATGTACTTGTATGCAGAGTAACCAGCTTGACCTGCCATAACAAAACAAACAACACATTAATACTATTGACGGGACCGTACGGGATGTACTTGTATGCAGAGTAACCAGCTTGACCTGCCATAACAAAACAAACAACACATTAATACTATTGACGGGACCGTACGGGATGTACTTGTATGCAGAGTAACCAGCTTGACCTGCCATAACAAAACAAACAACACATTAATACTATTGACGGGACCGTACGGGATGTACTTGTATGCAGAGTAACCAGCTTGACCTGCCATAACAAAACAAACAACACATTAATACTATTGACGGGACCGTACGGGATGTACTTGTATGCAGAGTAACCAGCTTGACCTGCCATAACAAAACAAACAACACATTAATACTATTGACGGGACCGTACGGGATGTACTTGTATGCAGAGTAACCAGCTTGACCTGCCATAACAAAACAAACAACACATTAATACTATTGACGGGACCGTACGGGATGTACTTGTATGCAGAGTAACCAGCTTGACCTGCCATAACAAAACAAACAACACATTAATACTATTGACGGGACCGTACGGGATGTACTTGTATGCAGAGTAACCAGCTTGACCTGCCATAACAAAACATGTGTATGTATGTTGCAAATGTCGGGATCTTTGACCATTAGGCCATTTTTCCTCTCGCATCCCAATATTTTCCTACAATGTCATTGCTGGCTTCCAAGGCAGGACAGAAGTTTAGGTGTGAGGAGTTCATAGGGGCATTCAAGGAACATAAAGGACAGATAGGAGAGTCTTTGATATTGATTTTGTGGAGGTGTTGAGCCAGACAGTCGTGCCCAGTGAGCAACCTAAAATGAGCGACAGCAGCTTTTCTTGGAAGATTTGGTATAATATTGGGGTTTTCTACTAAAGGCTGCCATTTTTTCCCTTCTCCTTCCGATTTTATCCATTGGTCATATTTTTCTTTGAAAGTTGATCTTAATAATCTTTTAACAGAATCATAAGGGATATTTTGAGGAGATGTACTACTTATTTTTGTTCCCTTCTTGGCCAGGTAATCTGCGGTTTCATTGCCTGCAAGATCGCAATGGGCTGGAATCCATTGTAAGACTAGAGATTTCTTCTGGGTGTAAAGTTGTTTTATTATTCTTCTTATCTCTCTGATTTCTTCACTAGGATCTTCATTGTTGTTAACTATAGCTTGGATGGCAGCTTTAGAATCCGACAAGATTACTGCATTTTCAAACTGATTTGTTCTATAGAGGGTGTGTTGTAGGGCAATTTTTATGGCAGCAATTTCACCATCAAAGTTTGTAGTAAACCGCCCGAGCTTTTTGTAGAACGAGAAAAGTTCGCAAAAAATGCCTGCACCAGCACCATCAGCGGGATTTAAAAGGGAACCATCCGTATAGATATGAAGCCAGTTTTCTTGAGGGTATCTCTTGTGTATAGTTTCAAGAGCCATAATTTTAGCAACTGTTGGAGCTATGTCTTGCTTTCTGAAATCTTCTTCGAGGTGTAGGGAGAAGTCAATTTCAAAAGAGACAGTTGGATTAACAGCTACAAGAAGATTTTCTTTTTGTTCGGGAATTTTGCTTCTTTTCTTGATCTTTTTGACTTCTTGGATAAAACCGGATTGAGTTTTTAATTTCGAGGGTTGGTCTGAATAATTGTTCCAGGTTGTATTATTAGGGAGGCGGATGATTTTTTCATATTGGGATAAGGCCTGTTGTTCTATGGTGTCGATGAGAGGTTTATTCCGAGTGAGGGCATACATGGCGCTGATTGGAGTGGACTTCACAGCTCCGGTTACAAGTCGTAATGCCTCGTTTTGGATCTTTTCAATTTTCTTTTTATTGGATTTGTTCGCTGTTATTAACACTTCGCTACAATAGGTGATGGTGGGTTTTACATACATGTTGTACGTTGTGTTAAGAGTAGATCTTGAGCTTCCCCATTTTGTTCCCGATAGACGTTTTAGGAGTCTCAATTTCTTTGTAGCTTTTTCTGACGTTTTTTCTACGTGTTTGTTAAATGTTAATTTACTATCAAAAGTGACTCCCAGATATTTTGCTTCGTCAGTTCTTTCCAAATTTTTACCATTGTACCGAATTTCAATTTCTATGGGTGTTCTGGCGAGGCTGAAGACTTGGAACTTGGTTTTGTCTTCGTTTACACATTTATTTAAAGAGGTTATAACATCTTAGGTCTTTGCCCCTAAAGGTGTGGCCACATCGATTCACACCGATTGTAGCGTTGACCGTCGACTATGTGTGGACACACCTTAATAAATAAATGATTCTTTACCTATATCATCATCAGTGGCATGTATTTTAGTCACCAAGGATCCGATCTCCGCATTCTCCAGAATGGAAGCCGAGTTGATAACCGAGGCAAACTCCGGTGCGTTATCATTGATATCAGTCAAGGTCAGAGTGATAAGGGACACACACTCCCAGGCGGGCTGGTCTCGGTCTTGTACGTGGGCGTTGAGGGTGTAGCGAGCTATCTTCTCACGGTCTAGACCACGGGCCGTTTTTAGTTCACCTGGAATAGTCAATTCAATTAGTAACATGTTTTCTTTAAAAAAAAGAGGTTTGACAGAGGGAACTGTAACTGCTATGGTCTTATCGTCCCGAAATCGAAGAGAGAAGGAAGACAGGATAGGAAAAAGCCAGCCGTTCCGAGAACGAACATTATCCCATCAGCTTAGTTGGTAGGATAAAATCCGCCCGGGCGGATTTTATCCTACCAACTAAGCTAACTAGGCTGGCAAAAAAGATCTTTTATTTTCACTGCCCTGACGCAAAGACCAGTCCCTATAATATTTGGTTCATCTACTACACCTCAAAGTTTCCATTATTTTCCCTCAAGTCAAACCATTTTTTTTTTATCAAACAATGTAAAACAAATTCAAACAATACCAACTTGGTAAAAAATAAGGTAGTACTTAACACGGCGCCTTGTGGAAGACCGGCATGGGTTTGTTTAAAGATTGATTGAGAGTTGGAGTAGCGCGTCGCGCAGAACCTTTGATTGATAAACTCCGATATCCATTTGAACATTCGGTTTCTTACCCCAATATTACTCAATTTCTCCAAGAGTTTACATCTCCAAATTTTGTCGTAAGCTGCCTTAAAATCTACAAAAACTGCTACTGACATTTCTTTTCGGTTAAACGCATCCTTAATCTCTTGACTTAGTCTAATGACTTGTTCGTTTGTTGACCGATGCTTTCGAAAGCCCGCCTGATACTGAGATAAGATGTTGAAATTTTCCAAAAACCAGTTTAATCTGCTAGACAACATACGTTCCATCATTTTTGCTAGTTGACTAGTCAAAGATATTGGTCTATAACTCTCTATGCTTTCCTCTGGTTTGCCTTCTTTTAAGATCGGGATGATTACAGCTTTCTTCCATGCAGCTGGGAGGGTTTTTCTCCAGACTAAGTTTAAAAATTCCAGCATCTTGAGTTTTGCCTTCATTCCCATATGT
>NW_007382332.1:2990-9201 GCF_000475195.1 Diaphorina citri | reverse complement strand
TATGGAAAAGAGACTGTCATCCTATTTGTCGACTTTAAAAAGGCGTACGACTGCTTGATAAGAAGGAAGATTTTCGATGCTCTACTAGTACTTGGCATACCCAAAAAACTGACACAGATGGTCAAAGCATGCATGCAGCAAACTTACAATCAAGTGCGGGTACAAAACAGCGAATCTGACGTGTTTGAGACAGTGAGCGGTGTTAAGCAAGGCGATGGATTGTCGCCGATTATCTTCAACCTTGCTTTACATCATGGATTGAGAAAGCTATCAACAAAGGAGACTTTGGGAATTACAAACTTTCAAATTCTAGCGTATGCGGACGACATCGCTATCATGGGAGAAGATAAAGAAGACATAGAAAGATGTTTAGTAGAGCTGGAAGAAGGAACCTCAGAACTAGGGCTGGAGATAAATAGAGAGAAAACACAATACATGATAATAACAACTGAAGACAAGCCAAAACCTAGCGAAGTAATGCTCAATAATAACAAATACAAAGTAGTGGAAAGTTTCACCTACCTGGGGAGTCAATTGAATGGGAAAAACATCATGGAAGAAGAAATCAAAAACAGAATAACCAAGGCCAATAGATGCTACTTCTCCCTAAACAATATCTTCAGATCAAAGAATGTATCCCAAAAATCAAAAATAAGAATATACCAATCCGTCATCTTACCCGTCCTACTGTACGGATGTGAAGTCTGGTCCATAAACAAAAAGACAGAACAAATGCTACAAACTTTCGAGAACAAAATATTAAGAAGGATATATGGACCAATTCGAGACGAAAATACTGGACTATTTCGAATTAAAAAGAATAGGGAAATATGGGCATTGTATGGAGAACCACTGATAACATCATGTGTGAAAGGTAGAATCATGCGGTGGGCGGGGCATGTAGCACGGGCAGATAAGGAGTCAATAGTGAAGAAAGTTTTCAACCTGGATTACGGAGCGACGGAAAAGAGGAGACGGGGAAGGCCGAGGAAGAGGTGGAGAGACAACATCAAGGATTGGTTCATAAGTATAAAGTCCCAGCAAGAAGAAGGAGAGGAATGGACACAAACAGCGCAAGATAGACCGAGGTGGAGAAGGCTCATCAGAGCAGGTTTTGGACCTTCACGGCCTGTATAACCGGATAAGTAAGTAAGTAAGTAAGTACCATTCCTTCTGTGAAGAAGTACCTATTGTCAATCTTTACTAGGAATCCTAGAAGATTACACTTTTAGACCAAAATAAATAATCTCACTGGAATGAAACTGGGACGTGTGATTGTGTGATGGTGTATATGAGGGGAACGAGAGCGAGGTGTGTGATGCGATGGTGTGGGTGGTGTGATGGGGTGTGTGGTGATGATTGTGTATATGGTGGGATGAGGTGTGTGGTGCGATGGTGTGATTGTATGGGTGGTGTGATGGTATGGATGGTGTGTGGTGTATATGATGGGGATGAGGTGGTGTGTGCAATGATGCGGCATCTCCGGCCCCGGTGCTCGCTGGCATGCTCGACTCGCCTCTGGTGAGACCAGATGTTTGGTGTTTGTGTGTCTGTTGTGTGTGGCTTGATGGGTTTAGCAGACGCAGGTCGGGGGCGCTGCTGGTTTACTATTATCAGACATGATTATCCTTATGCCTAATAAATATAGACTCACCGGACACCTTGTTTGTACGCGAAAATATGGTTGTTGTTTGTTTACAAATGTCGGCCATTGACATTGGGGCCATTTCCTAGATAACATGAGATAATTATAGATTAATTAGATAGAAATAAATAGATATAGTACTGAAAGTTAGATTTTTTATGTTTTTGAATAAAATTATAAGTTATCGGTATGCCGTCCCCCCCCCACCCCTTCAATTAATGCGGGTGACGAGGTACATAGTACTCGACTTACACTAGCATACTTGATCGAAATTTCCGTGTCTGCCGCCCCTTTTGCTGAACTCCTCGGCTACGCCCTTGGCTTTTTCTTACACTGCTACAAAGTGATGATGAAGGTCTCAATAAATCAATACACTGAGTACGCCGAGACGTAGTAATGCATTACTCTACCTGCTGACTGGGCATCGAACATAGTAAAAGGAATGTGTGGTTCTCTTGCTGGGTGTCTGTGGTGTGCTGTTTGTTCGAACTTTATGCTGGCCAAAACGCTCATCCGATTGCTATGGAAACCTTGTCAACTTGTTGCTTGCCACTCGTGAAGGTAAAAGGCTGATTTCTGTCCGGTTCCTTTTGTTAAGGCGTAACGCGAGCAAGACTAGACTCACACTCGCGGTCACACTCGGACTCGACGCAGACACTGAAACTCGCTTACAGGACATACGCTTTTGGTACCACTTTGACGTTCGCGTTACGATTGACTACAATTACGGGTTGTTAGCGTGCTCATAGCTGGGAACTAGGGGGTAAAAGTGATAGGTAACATAAACTTATTAAACTGAAGTATGTTTTGTTAGTGTAATGAACATAACTAAGATAGCCCTCACACCCTACGGATCTATAGGTTGTACCATTGCCAATGCGCTGTACGTATGGATCTATACTACTTTAGTTATGGCACGGAAACGGTAGTGGCTGTATATTGTTCACCTATGCAGGGTAAAGCGTTAGATATTTACCATTTGTAATGCTAACACAGTCCAAAACGGCTACTGGCCTGCCCTATATCTCGTATAGAATTGACCTTGTGATCGAACTATCTTCAAAGGATTTTTGACCAAAATGAAGACGACAAGCCGGCTGAAAATTGAACAGTAGATGTCAGACTTCGGTACTCGGTACCCTACCTTTAGAAGGTATAAGGAGACAAACATTGGAGTTATATATAACTAACTGTAAATACATTGTTCACACAACAAGTTCATTAATGCTGTCCAGGAAATCTCACATAGAGAATACGTAAAAGTATATCGTCGATGGCAGGATGTTCAAACTCGCGTTCTCTGTTACTTACATGGAGTTCACTTTAGCTCTTTGCTCTCGAGGCATAGTTTTCAGTAACGTCTCATCAATTCATCATGGAATGTGTGTGTAAACGTTAAAATTATCAATACGAATCAATTAAGGAAAAAACATTTTATCATTTCATGCATAACATTCCTTATCACACTATGCAGAATCAGAATGACAATTCCATCATTTTTGCACACCTTATCAGATAAGTGTTCTATATCATTCTTATGTAACCAATGACGTCTATGGCAAATCAAATGGGGAATATTATTTATCAGCGTTACATAAGCTTGGTGTACTATTTACTTGTTATGTAACAAGTGCCAAGCGGAATAACGCTGTAGGCAATAGAATGATTCTTTTCAAGTTAGGTATTAAAGCGAATAGAAGCAAACCTTCCATTCCCATACTTTCTAATTATTTTAGATAGTATAGGTTTCCTACACACCTACCGAGTACTATCTATTACAAGTAATAAGTAATAGAAAGTAAAATGAAAAACAAGACACCAAAATTAATTCCTAAAGGTCCTACCAGGTATTTGCCTGAGGACTTCATTAATTTGATTATATTTATTCACTGGACTTTGAAATACCTTACTGAGGATCGCTGACATAAAATAAACCGTCAATAATGATGAATAAAAGCCTAATCATAAGTACATAACTATGTACCCTGGTACCTGCCAATACATATTACTATGGATTTTTAATGGTCATTTTAAAAATTCTGTACCTGTTTACATATAATAAGTACATATGTTTAAAAAATTTAAAGGGATATCAAGATTGGCCGCTTCCAACCCTAAAAATCAATAGTTAGGTACACTATAGTAGCTCTCGTCTCTCTCCTTCTCTCTCCCTCAAAATAATCTGCACATGTGTATTATCAGGGGCAGGGGTCTTTAATTAATACCAATTAAAAACCTAATACTTAGGAGTAAAACAAATTATTTTCATGAAAAAGGTCAAAGATAGAGATTAAGTTCATATGATAATGCACATACCTATCAATGTTATCAAAAGTAGACAAAAAATGTGAAAGCAGAAAATACCAAACACCCCAAAATTTATCAAATAAGTCTGTCCTGTAAAAATACAGTAATTGATATAAAGTATATGTACACAAATTATAGCATCTGTATATATATGTAGAAGGAGAGTCGGGAAAGGTCTCAGTTTTCCCAGACTGTCCTTACGGCTTAGCACAGAAAAACACTAATATGGTGAAGCGCGATAATGATTGACACAGAGAAGGTATTTGCAATCAACCAACAATGAAGGGTAGGTATATTGTAGACCGCTGGACTCGAAACTCTGCCCAAGCATCCCTTCCGCGGATTCTAATACAAGACTATGACTAGCTGGAACCTAGCACCTAGGGTTCTCCCAATCCGAGTATTCCCCCTTACCTAAGTATTTCCCTCCTCAGAACCTTTCCGGAGTGTATCGAAATGAAGAGCCGCTTCTGGGATTGGTCCCAATGGTTACGCTCTGCTTATGAGGGTGGCCAATGGCTAGCTACATATATATATATAAAAAAACTTGGGCATGTTTTTGTTTCCACCCATGTTACTCAGCAAAGTTTGGGTTAGTTATGTGATTGTTGATATTTAGTAGCAATGAATATATGTACCTCCAAGTAATGCATATTTTTTCTAGTTAATATTTGATAGTTCTCCAAAAGTTCTACATAAAAGTTGAATATGGCTTTATCCCCATTGTCTCCCAATCCAAAAAAAATCTGACTCAAACCAAAAATGTGGTGTTTCCAGTCTAACCATAAAAAAAATTCTCTGATGTCATCACTTCTACACCCTTCTTAGAGAAGCAGCAGAGGAGGAGGAGGGAAGGAGGCACATTTGTCACGTTTGAACTCTATTCTTTCATTTTTTATTAAGTCTCAACATGTTCACGTCTTTTTTGTTAAAGTTTAAAGGCGGTTGATATGTGGAGTACTTCCGACACAAGTCCCGGCCTAATGGTATCGTCTTGACCGTCTGACGGTGCCGGGCGCGAAACTCCTGAATGTGATCTAAAAATAGCACTAACAAAAGATTTTTTTTTTTTTTTTTGTTTTTTTAGCGGACGCCGAGACTTTTTAATGAAAACCACTCTGACCTAAAGAGTTCTAACACTGGTTTTAAGAAGCGTTTTTAAAGCCGGAACGCCGGGAGATTGAAAATAAACACGAGTGAAATCGCAAGTCGCAGTGTTTAATCCTATTCTATTTATATAATCCGTTATTAAAAGTTTTTAAAACGGACGCGTAAGATTAAAATAAAAAAACGAGTGAAATCGCAAGTCGCTTTTAAATCTATTCGTCTTTTAAATTAGAATGCTTAATCCATGCAGTTTAATTTGAACACTGTTTCGTACTCCCGTGTATAGATGGGGGTGAAAAACTTTTTTTAAAACGGACGCCGCGACTTTGTAAAATATTCAGCTAGTCGGTTGTGACCCGCGCGCGAAACTTTGACGGGGCCACGGGCGCGCCGCCGATTAGGCCGGACCGACACAATTCCATACTGCGGTGTAGTAAAGAGGTGTACTGGTGTTATTTCTGTCCTTACCGGCCGATATAGAGTTGGAGAAGTTGGATTACTTTGCTTATTAAAGTTACTACCAGTATTGTAATATTAGTTATTGTGAGAGAACGACACCTTATACTCCACACATATTGAAATTGTATCCGGATTTCGGGATTTTCACTTTCAAACCGCCTTCTAAGCTTTAAACACTAGAAAAAAAAAAGGAGTACTGAACATGTTAAACTTAAGTAAAATAAGAAAAATAGAGCTCAAACGTTTGAACAGCACAACATTACCATACCATATGAAAACTTGGTTAAAAAATACTAGAATATTCAGTGCTACATAATGAAAGTAAATATAATCTATAATGTTTTGTTCGTTTAATGTTTCGTTTGTCTTTATTTATATTTTATTTAAAATTTGTACCGGCGACCCTGTCTCCCAAATCCTTTTTTATGGGTTGGTGAGAGGTGCGATAGGAACGAATTAATTCAATGGTGGAGGTTACGTTTTGACATCTTTGTTATAGGATAGAGTGGAGCAGGTTCGAGTAGAGTTGGGCCATGTGTGGTGTGGGACTCACAGGTACCATTTCATTCAGATTAGTTATAAGAGGAAAGAAGAGAGAGGGGAGGAGGAATAAGAGGAGGAGGGAGAAGAGAAGAGAGGAAGAGGAGAGGAGGAAGAGGAGGAGGAAGAGGAGGAGGAAGAGGAGGAAGAGAA
>NW_007382332.1:0-755 GCF_000475195.1 Diaphorina citri | reverse complement strand
CTAACATCACCGGATGAGGCAAATCGAGAAGAATATAGAATACAGAGAAGAGAAACCAAAAAACTGCTGAGAAGAAAGAAAAGACAAGCAGAGAAAGAGAGTTTGGAAGAATTAGAAAAGTACAGAAGGACTAATAACTCCAGAGAATTCTTCCAGCAGCTAAAGAGAACCCAGAAGGGAAACAGAACGCAAGAAGAAACGATCAAGGATAAAAATGGACAAATCTTATATGAGTCTGGAGAAATCGTGAATCGATGGAAGGAATATTTTCAAGACCTACTGAACATAGTTCATCAAGACAATGAAGAGGATACAGTAATCCAGACAGCTGAGATGGAAGACATCCCGCCATCCAGAGGAGAAGTAGCTAACGCCATAAGAAAATTGAAAAATAATAAAGCCGCTGGATGTGATACCATTCCGAGCGAACTGATCAAAAAGGGAGGACTGAAGCTAGAGGAAGAAGTTACAGATCTGATACAGGAGATATGGAAGGAAGAGAAAATGCCTAGTGAATGGACCAAAGCTGTAATAATACCGATACATAAAAAAGGAGATAAGAAAGAATGTGGGAACTACCGGGGAATATCTCTTCTCAATACTACATATAAAATCTTATCCCTAATAATATTAGAACGTTTAAAACCTTTTACAGATGAGATAGTAGGCGATTACCAAGCGGGATTTAAGAAAAATAAATCAACAACAGACCAGATATTTTCATTACGACAAATCCTGGAGAAAAGGATTGAATA
>NW_007382331.1:8943-9201 GCF_000475195.1 Diaphorina citri | reverse complement strand
CACCTAACAAAGTAGCCTTTTTTGCCTCATACAATTCTAAATCTTGTTTCAAATCATCAAGTTTCACAGACATTTTAAATGTATAATAATTACAAAAAATACCAAAATTCAAAAAAATAAAGAACCCAAAAGTCCAACAAAATGTGAAAATTATCATCAAAAAGCACTATAATGTTCAATAAAAATGTTCAAAATGTAACGAAATGTTATTCAAAAAATTCAAAGTTGCAAAAAAGTTCAATGAAAAAATGGTAAAAT
>NW_007382331.1:0-1209 GCF_000475195.1 Diaphorina citri | reverse complement strand
GAAAAGCGTAATAGAAGGGCTATGACGCTGATGCATTTTGCGAACTTATAGTGTATTTGGACTTACAATTCTTTACCTTGTGCTGAGAATGCAGACAATTGATGCAGAAACCCTTGTCGCGTACGAAATGATAACGCTCTTCAGGGCTTTTATCTAAGAAATGTCTACAACTAAATAGAGGATGAGCAGGTGTCATTTTACAAAATTGACAAGAAGACGAATCCGAATGTTTTACCATGAATGTTTGACCAACCTTACCTTTGTTAGGGGGAGAAGTTTTCTGGCTAGTAGAAGCAACGACCTTGCTAGGACCAGATGTAGGTGCTTCTAAACGAGTCAATATTTTCACCTGATCTTTGAGAAAATTATGTACCTTGCTGAAAGTGGGAATCTCACCACTCTTGAGTGACATTTCGAAGAGACGCGCCGTCTCACTATCTATCTTACTAAGTGTAATATGAGCGAGCATGAAGTCGGAGAGGGAGTCCAAATCCACTTTCTTCAAAGCCAAAACTGAAGCACACAACTCATCTATCAAACTATTCAACTGATCAGGAGACTCACCTTTGATTTGCTTAAAATTCAAAATGTTTGAAAGGTAAGCCTTAGCTTGACTTCTCTTACACTGGTACTTCTCAACTAAATTATTGAATATAATGGAATAATTGTCCGCCGTGGCGGGTACACCGGCACACACCGTGAGTGCCTTGCCTGATAGTTTCGACACTAGGTATTGAACCTTCTGTGTATTGTCCAACTCTTTATTATCATGGATGAGAGATTTGAAACTCTCGTAAAACACGTTGAACTCAGAGAACTCACCTGAGAATGATGGTAGTTCCAAAGCAGGAAGTCTTACCTTTGACTTTTCAGTCCGAACAGGTACTACCTCAGCGGCCAAAGCCTTCTCCAGTTTAGCCTGAGCATGACCACAGTACACTAATACCTTATCTAGATCAGAATAATCAGGAGTGTGAGTAGAATCTATCTGCATTTTACACGAGTTCCATTTGTCTAACACTTCTATGAATGAGTCCCTAACAGCAGGTAATGATTGGCATCTAGCCTTTAAAAGTGCATGATTGTTTTCCTCATCTATTTTCTTTGCTAATTCAAAGGCAGTTTTAGCTACACCTAACAAAGTAGCCTTTTTTGCCTCATACAATTCTAAATCTTGCTTCAAATCATCAAGTTTCACAGACATTTTAA
>NW_007382330.1:8291-9202 GCF_000475195.1 Diaphorina citri | reverse complement strand
ATCTTTCGGTAGGTCCAAAATCTGTCTTACAGCTGAACGCACCATTTTGTCCAAATCACCTACAAAGGGTACAGTCCATTTGTCAATGGGAGTATGCTGAAGTTTAAAAGTCAGTATGGGCCAAATGTAGGTATTTAATATGGTTAACTTTTGTTCCGCCTTGAGATATGGAGATTTGACAATTTTGTTTATTTTGTCATGTAGATTAGCAATGGTAGATTCCTTGTCCAAGACAATCTCATCTGTCAGATTTACACCAAGATACTTTACTCTCTTCACATCACTTGCAGGTGTAATGATAGTGTCATTCAGCAAAAATGATTGGCTGTCCAAAATTCCTTTTATCATGACAATGGCTTGAGTCTTCATGGGATTAAGGCTCATGCCTAATTTCTTGAGGCGAGCATCAATCATGTTATACATTGTTTGGGCTGCATCCACAGATTTACACAGAAGGCAAATATCGTCAGCAAACGCTTGGGCCAGCATCTTAACACCATCAACAATCTTCACACCCAAATTATTAACCAGACCCTCTTCTGTTATTTCATCAATAATATGGTTTGTGGCAACATTGTACAAGAGAGGCGAAAGAGGTGCACCTTGCATCAAGCCTTGTTTAATTTCAATGCTCGAAGACTTGTCATGACCTATTTCCAAAACTATCCTGTTCTCACTCTGGCAATCCATGATGATGTTTTTGAGAAACTCTGGGGTGTTAGAACAATCAAGAGATTTTGATAGTTGAGTATGACCAATATTGTTATAAGCATTGTTAATGTCAAGAAAAAGACAAACCAAATCAGACTTCTCATGTTTGGCAGTTTCTAGAGCCTTCTCACAGATTGTAATATTGATTGATTTCAAATTTTTACATTTTTTTCAAATACGGTAGGATTCATGTGAGACAT
>NW_007382330.1:0-1246 GCF_000475195.1 Diaphorina citri | reverse complement strand
CTTGCCTGCGAGAGAAATGCTGGAACAGCCGCCTTCCTGCTCGCCAGCAGGCTGCCAGGATGACAAAGGGTACCGCTTGTGGGGGAGCAATATGTGAAGATATAGATATTTGATAGTATTAGGTATAATAAAGGTTGGAACTTTAACTAGCTTTTGAGTAGTAACGGAAACTTGGAAAGTGATGTATGTCTGTATGTTCAATAAAAGATGAGTAGCGGATAAATTTAGCTTATATTCCATAGATGTGGTTGCGTAGAATTAGAATCGAAGCACGAGTGACAGATTGAGAAATACATTTCAGGGTGGATTCACTGATGTTGAATTCTACTGCAAAACTTTTGAAAAATGAAGTAATGGTGCCTCTAGCTCCTATGAACAATCCTCTGACATCAATTTCAGATAACCCATATTTTTCTTTGTAGTATGGGATTGTTGGGATGTAGATGCTCCTTTTTTCCTCATTAACTTCATCAGGTTGTTCTGCACTAGTTTCAAAACGGACAGTAGGATCTACAATGATGCCTTTCTTCTTTTTCCTGTCAATTGCAATGATGTCAATTCTTCTGGTTGATCCATCTGACGCAATACCTTGCACCTCTTCATACACTTCATCATATTGTTTCTTCAACTCCTTGGCTAGCAATGATCGTACAGCATCATGTCTACTAATCCTAGTCAGTTGACCAAAAGGGCATGAACCCAAAACATGGGCCAGTGTTTCAATTGGTTTGTTCTCGCCTTGGCATCGGCGGCACTGGTTACCATCTTGGGAACGTCCTGGAATGGCTCGAACTGCAGATGAATTTGTGGACATTTTAACAAGCTCTGTATATTCACTGTTGGTAAGGCCTTCTTTGGTGGTCAACCATTTGTTGTGGTTTTTATACTCCCCAAACAAGCATACACCAATACACCAATACCTTTGGCATACACCAATACCTTTGGCATAAGCATACACAAGCATACACCAATACCTTTGGCCTTTAGCTGACACCATGTGTTGTATTCTTGAAGGCGAAGGTTTTCTCTAATCTTCCTACTGCTCACTACATCACCATTTGGGACGTTTAGTGTAATGACACATTTAGAAATTTCATTATCTATGTTTTTGATTTGTCTGATGACCCCATCTTGTTTTTGAAGATTTGAATAAAGATTGAGTCGCTGGATCAGTATTTCCCAGGAGAAACGGAACGTATTCAGACCTCTCATACTTTTGTGGGCATACAGGGCAGAGTCAGGTACA
>NW_007382329.1:6371-9202 GCF_000475195.1 Diaphorina citri | reverse complement strand
AATTATTTAATGTAACATGGGAGAAGGAATACGTGCCTGAAGATTGGGCAGTAGCGGATCTAAAAATGATATACAAAAAGGGAGAGAAGAAAAATCCTTCGAACTATCGTGGTATAGCGTTGCTAAATTGTCTGACAAAGCTATTCACCCAAATACTCACAAACAGATTTATGGAATGGATGGAGAAAGAGAATCTGTTCTGTGAAGGACAAGCAGGATTCAGGAGAGGACGGAGTTGCCTAGATAACATTTTTGTGCTAATGGCCATGATCCAAATCCATCTCAGAATAGCTGGAAATAAAATGTATGCCGCCATGGTGGATTTTCGCACTGCTTTTGATGTGATAAATAGGGACCGTCTCTGGCAGAAGCTGTATAACTTGGGTGTATCGAGTAAGTTTATAAGGGTATTACAATCCCTGTATAGTCAAACCTGCTGCAAGATAAAAATAAATGATGCAATGTCAACTAGCAAGGTAAAAGTCCAGAAAGGACTATGGCAAGGAGACAGCTTCTCGGCGGGAGCTTTTGCTGCATATATAAATGATATAGAGGACTATCTGAGGAAAAAAGGATACAGAGGGATAAATATAGATGGCAAAACCGACATAATATTGCTCCTCTTTGCAGATGATCTAATCATTTTTGCCGACTCAAAAATTGACCTGCAAAAGAAGTTAGAAACACTTAAAGAATTTTGCCAAGAGAACTTTCTTATACTCAACACAGATAAAACGAAAATCATGATATTCAGACGCGGAGGTAGACCTAGAAGAGAGGATGTATTTTTCTTTGATTCACATCCGCTAGAAATAGTCAATACATTTACTTACCTAGGAGTAACTTTTTCATCATCTGGTATGTACAATGTAGCAGCAGAAAATATGTTGACGAAAACTAGACTTGCAATGGCCAGTGTGAAGCACATGTTCATAAAAACTAAAGTTGACTCTTGGGAAGCAAGACTGAAGTTATACAATGCCATTATAAAAGCCACACTAATGTATGGGAGTGAAGTCTGGGGCTTAACGCAAATCAACGTTATGGAAAAAGGACAAAATGAATTTTTCAAAAACCTCTTGTATCTTGCAAGATCTACCCCGGGTTACATGCTGAGACGCGAGACTGGAGTACCCTGGATCAAATATCATGTTATAAGCCAAGCGCTGAACTGGATTCTGAAATTAGAGGAAATGCCCCCACATAAATATCCAGGAATATGTTACAGAAGATTGTTGGAACTACATGAGAGAGGAGTGAATTGCCATCGTGGAAACTGGGTGACTCAGATGAGTGAGTGTATAGATGATGCAGGGATAAATCCAGATAGACTGTGGAGTGGAAATATTGACTATGAAAGCAAGAAAAAAATAGTTGTGGAAATAGCTGAAAACATGAATAAAAACCTGCAACAAAATGACAAGGAGAGATGTGTCCTATCAACGTACAGCACAAAATACTCACAAATAAAGAAAGATAGCGAAGTTGAAAACTACCTGAAATGCAGAGCCCACATTGAAAGTTTAAGACTTGTTGCACAGGCTAGAATGGCTGGTCGATTTATATACTTTTATGTTCTGAATAAGGCACATTACTGGAAGGCAGAAAACTTGTGCAGGAATTGTGACCTGATAACGGAAGAAACACTTGAACACTTCCTGATAGTTTGCAAAAGATACGATAGTCTAAGACGGAAACATCTAACAAAGATATCCACACACATGACACTTGTGAATATGCTGTGTATTGGGGACGTCAACCATCTGTACAACTTGGCGGCTTTCTTGAGAGAGGCCCTGGAAATGAGAAAAACTGAATAAAGAAAATAATAATAATAATAATAATAATAATAATAATAATAATAATAATAATAATAATAATAATAATAATAATAATAATAATAATAATAATAATAATAATAATAATAATAATAATAATAATAATAATAATAATAATAATAATAATAATAATAATAATAATAATAATAATAATAATAATAATAATAATAATAATAATAATAATAATAATAATAATAATAATAATAATAATAATAATAATAATAATAATAATAATAATAATAATAATAATAATAATAATAATAATAATAATAATAATAATAATAATAATAATAATAATAATAAAAATAACTTTATGAGAAAATTCCAGGACTTCTTTAGGGAGATTAGTCCGATGGTGTTGATGACTGAGGAAAGAGAGAGAGGGAGAGAGAAGGAAAGAAAGAGAGAAAGAGAGATAGAGAGAGAAAGAAGGAAATAAAGAGAGAAATTATTGTTATAGAGTGCAATAAATTGAAGAAAGAATCCAATAAATAGAAGATACAGAGTCCAATAAATAAATGAGGAAAAATTACAGTAGTAAAGTGGTTAGTAAATGAGGCATTATTATATACTTTATTAATAATTTAATGGATACTTAGGTACCGACTTTTTATTTTTATAAGATAAGTTAGAATAATGATAAGAACAATGATGTTTTATTTCTTGAAACTCTAGTTATTTTCAAATTTATTAAATTATTTTGTAATTTTTCTTCTTATAATATTCTTATAATGCCAACCTTTGTAAAAATGTACAACATTAATTACAAATAAATATTCATACTACTTATGAATATCAAATCCTCCGAATACTACAGTAATATATCCTCTAATGACATACATCCTCTATTAAATACTGTATCCTCTAATTATGTTAATTAATGGATAAGTAATTCAAAACTCTAAGCTTCGCGGACTACTGAATTACTCATGTTACATGTCGAATGCTCCTATAATACCTACCTACCTGTGTGTTAAAGTTATTTCACGCCAT
>NW_007382329.1:0-3878 GCF_000475195.1 Diaphorina citri | reverse complement strand
ATAATTCCATTTCCATGTAAAGCTTAAGTGAAAGGAGAGATTGGTCAAATGTGTCCTTACTTGAGCATCGCGCTGTTTGTAAAAGATTGCCGGTTTGTGCTTCACTTTATTGACCCTTAATCTTCAAACTCGTACTAGACACGATAGGAGAGAAGGAGGAAGTATTCTCACACCACATAACTAAAACGTTGTGTATATATCCACCTTTACAAAGGTAACGTTACATCCCTGGTGTCAAACGTATTCATGGATCTCATCCATTCATAGGTATGTACTACCAGACTACTACGTTAGACGGTCATAGAGTTTTTGCGAGTGGTGTTAAAATAGACAACTTCAGTCTTATCAATTATAACAGAATAATAATAATAAGTAATAGATATAATAATAAAATAATATAATAAAATAATAAAATAACTAATAATAAAATAATAATAAAATCATAATAATAATAATAATAATAATAGTAATAATAATATATAATACATAATAATCAAATAACATGATAATAATAATAATAAGAATAATAGATAATAATACTCAATAATAATACATAATATAATAATAATAAATAAAAATAACAAAATTTAACAATATAAATCGCTTTTATATACTGTCCCACGAAGTTTCTTGGATAATGGTATAAGTCATGGGGGGGGTTTGGGGGTTCTATGGATAACATCAAGTAAAATTTAAACTAACAACTTATGTTGAATCTATCTAAAAAAAGAATTACAGGTGTTACGTGAAAAATTAGACGGAGCCACCCGGTTTGTATTCCCGCAACTAAAGTCGTTAGGGCGACTGTTCGATGAACTTTACCTATTGGAGTGTTTTAAAGTCCTTAAAATGGTCTATTAAACATCACTGATCGTCCAAATGATCGACCATTTCCGTGAGAATCATGAATGGATGTTAAGGTCGTCAGTGGCTATAGAGGGTAGATACATAACACTTATTTATTAGAAAAGGTCTGTAGGGCACACTTATTGAGCGAGCGGACCTAAACTACATACTCATATGGATGAAAATAGTAAGAACATGGATGGGTATGGGGCTAAAAATGAGACTCTCCGTATGGATGGATGGATATCTATTTGAATTTAACTTGGGATTGTGTTTGTAGGAATATAAATATAGATATGGATAGGATAAAACATGTAGGCATATACATTTTTTTTAAAAAATTTTTTTTTTTTTTTTTTTTTTTTTTTTTTTACAATACCTAAATTATTATTACCAGTGCAATGACTGTGAAATTCATTGAGAAAATGGGCCTCAATGACACCATTGAAGATAAAATAGGGCCCACGACGCGGCCTCCATTGAGATCCCAAATGTCTGATCTGGCCTGAAATGTAGACAAAGGTGTTGAAATTTTACAAAGTAAACGGAATTGCACTGAAAATACACAACATAATCATCATTATTTACAACTTATAGTTACCTAATAGTTTTTGACGTAAAAATTAATATTTGCGAAAAGGAAAGTGCAAGTGTGAAGTTGTTTTCACAAACAGGTCACAGCCACAGCTAATCGGAAACATCCCCAACCAGTTTTGATTTGAACACCAGATCTAATTTTTACTTTTTGAATGTCAGAACGAATACCTAGGTACTCATCTAATGCTCTGTCAGTTATGAATATCAAATGGAAATTGCAGCCAAAATGAAAGTAAATTTAAAACTTGAAGAAATAGACAACATCTGTAGAATGGGTAAAAACAAAGAAGAAGGAAAGAATAGACCCATTTTGGTATCACTAACTACACTGAGAAGAAAGAATGAAATGATGAAAAACAAGAGAGAACTGAAGAACACCAATATTTATATTAAAGAGCATTTCACGAAGGAAGTGGTAGAAAAGAGAAAAGCCCTGATGTCCAAAGCCATGAAACTTAGAGAGCAGGGAAAGTATGCGGTTGTAAAATTCGATAAACTTGTAATCAAGGAAAACGAAAGCAATAGTGGAACCAAGAACAAAAGAGCAGCAGTTGACTCAATCTCACCTGAAATGGCATTGCAACCTTCACAACAAGAAAATAATCGTAGGATACTCAAAAGAGGGAAAAGGGAGAAGAACATTGCAAGCACACCCACATCAAGCTCCTACCAAAGTAAACTTGATAGCTTTGTGAATTATGAAAGAAAAGGTAGCACGGTCAGCATATCAGACGATGACATGAATGTGGGTACAGAAGAAACTGAGGAGATAGATGATGTACTTGGAGATAGAGCAGAAATACTAAGTAATGCACCACAAATATAGCAACTAAAGAATCATGGAAAAATTATATTCTGGAATATTAATGGATTTGCTAATTTCATAGACTTGGATAATGAAGAGCAAGAAAAAATCAAATCCCATGATATTATATGCCTAACGGAAACATGGATAAAAGGAGAACCACACTTACCACATTGGATTAAAGATGATTATAATAAATTATATGTAGAAGCAGAAAAGACCAAAGTCTTTGGAAGAGCAAGTGGTGGAATAATGACTCTTTTTAGGAAAACACTGAAATTCAAAGGAATGAAACTAAACAGCAAATGGATAATATCAGAAGCGAGAATTGGAGACGAAACATTCGTTGTTGTAAATTTGTATCTGAAACCAGATTTAAATATCAATCAAGTGATGGAAGAGATAACTCAGGAAATAAACACCTGCACGGAAAATACAGAATATCCAAACATTATAGTGGGAGGAGATCTCAATGGAAGAGTTGGAGAATTAAGTTACCTCGAGGACGATATTACAGAAGTTAGTGGTTGCATAACAAATATAAGAAATTCTAGAGACAAAGTGTCAAACTCGAGGGGGAGAATGATTCAACTGACCATGGAGGAACTCGGTTTAGTATTGCTAAATGGAAGAGTGAAGGGGGATGAGACAGGAGAACTCACACATGTTTCTGAGCAAGGAAGTAGTGTGATCGACCTTGTATACTGCAACCTAACAGGTATAACCAAAGTGCTCTGTATGAATGTAGAGCACGGAATCACTGGGTCTGATCATTTCCCGATTACACTCCAATTACAGGTAGACTGGAATCAAGAAGAAGAAGAAGAAGATAAAGAAGAAAGAGATATGAATAAAAGTACCTACTACAAAATGAAATGGAAAGAGGATAAAAAGAAGCAATATGAAGAAGAAACCCAAGAAATACTACGAGAAAATTTCGATAAGGTAAATCGAGAGGATGGTATAGAATTGACAAACCTACTAAAACGAACCATCAAGGAAGTAGCCTTCAAAGAAGGAATGGTAGAGAGGATCATATACCCACGGATGCCCAGAAGAAACAACTGGTTCAATAGGGAATGCAAAGAAATGAAATTTAAGGTAAGACAACAACTTCGAATATGGAAAAGATGGAGGAGCAATGAGGAGATGAGAAAATATCTGGATATGAAAAGAAAATATAAGAAGATGAAAGAGACTAGAAAGAAGGAAGTAAGAGAGGAAATGAAAAATAAGATTGCAAACGTCAAGAATGCAGCACAATTTTGGGAAGTAATCAGAAAAGTAAAGCCTATGAAAGACACAAACTGTATATCCATTGAAAATTGGGAGAAACATCTAAGAAGCACACATGAATGTGAAGATGAAAGCAGAGCTAAAATTGAGCTCCTGCTGTATGATGCGTCAAGGGAATATTTCGATAAGGATATTACTATAGAAGAGCTTGCTAGGGCAATGAAAAAGATGAAAAATAAGAAGGCTCCGGGGCCTGATGAAGTAAGCAATGAGTTCATCAAGAACCTAGGTACAGAAGGAAATGACCTGATACTTCAATTATTTAATGTAACATGGGAGAAGGAATACGTGCCTGAAGATTGGGCAGTAGCGGATCTAAAAATGATATACAAAA
>NW_007382328.1:6667-9203 GCF_000475195.1 Diaphorina citri | reverse complement strand
CTCACTTTTTTATTGATGTTAGAAATATGTGAATGCCATCTTAAAGTTTGATCTAACACTACTCCTAAATATTTGGTTTGCGAAACTTGTTTTAGATTTTGACATGTGCACTCTACCTCTTCATTATTTCTATCACATGTATGAACTAATATGGCTGATCTTAGAGGTTGACCTCGTTCATTCAATGAGAATGTTATATAATTAGTTTTTGTCATATTTAACGCCAGAGACATTGACGAAAACCAGTCGAAAACATTATAAAGATCTCGTGTGGCTTTATCGTGTACTTCATCCCAGGTATTACCTGAATATGTGATTGCGGTATCATCCGCGTAAATTATTACATCTCCTATTGTATTTTTAGGTAAATTATGTATATAAATATTAAATAGAATAGGTCCAAGGACAGTTCCTTGAGGTACAGAGCATTCCATTTTTTCAGGAGAACTCAATATATTATTAATTTTAACTTTATGACTTCTGTCACTCAAGTAACTTTTAAACCAAAGTAACGTGTCATTTCTAAGACCTATATTTTCTAGTTGTTTTATTAAAATACAATGATCTACTGAGTCAAATGCTTTTTTAACATCAAGGAAAACAGTAAGATTTTTTTTATTAGAATCTATACTTTTATATAAATTAGATGTAAATTTGAGTAAAGCATCATTTGTTCCAACATAATTTCGAAAACCAAATTGTCTCTCATCAAGAATATTGTTTTCTTCCATGTATAAATTTAATCTATTCTTAATACTTTTCTCTAAAATTTTAGCAAAATTGTTAATAACAGAAATTGGTCTATAATTAGTAATTAGTTACGTCAGTTTTAATGCCAGTTTTGTAAACTGGAGTAATGACGGCCTCTTTATAGATTTTAGGAACAACACCTTTCCTAATACTTTCATTTATAATATGCGTGAGAGGTTTAACAATTTGTAAAGCAACTGATTTAATTAATAAAGTATTGATACCGTCATATCCTGGACTTGCATTATTTTTTAATTCATTGATGTATTTTAAAATTTCAACCTCATTTACCTCAGAAAAAGATTCAATTGTACTATTTATACTATTATTATTATCATTATCATTATTAACAATAATATTTCCATGACCTCTAATAGAGTTCTTAATATTAAGTCCTACTTTTGAAAAATATTCATTAAAATGTTTAGCACATTGTTCAGCGTTTTCATTGCAGTTTATGACTATATCATTTATTTTAATCTTTTTAATTTGACTATGACTTTTATTATTGCCTATTATATCATTAATTGTGTTCCATAATTTTTTTGGTTGATCTGAAGGAATTTCATTAACTTTTCTTTTAAAATAATCGTTTGTTACTCTTATGAAGTAGTAATGATAATTTATTTCTATATGCTTTATAAAAGTTTTTAAGTTCTATCATTATGTGATGTTTTTTCAGCTTTAACGGCAAGATTATCTCTTTTTGTTAATTGATTTTAATAATCCTCGTGTTATCCAAGGCTTAGTGGTGTGTGTTCTTCAGTCTTATTATATCTATTTTTGTTGCGTTATTTTTATGTTTGTAATTAATAGTATTAGTTTTAATATTTCAGTCTTTTATTATATCAATGTTAATTTCAACAAAAATGTTTTGCCAGTTTTCATTAGAATTAAAATTAAACATATTGATATCGGATATTATCGTTCCTTTACGTTCTTATTTAAAACGTTCTAAATTTCTTCGTCTATTGTGATCGAATTTCTCAATGTCATCAGTATAGTAGTAGTGATCAGTGATACTATTTTGAAATATACTAGATTTAACATTAGATAGAGATCGACTCATTTGAACAGAGTGAGATAAATAAATCAGTTGATCAGTGATTACTATTTTGAAATATACTAGATTTAAATATAATTGGTCCAATGTTTAAAAATCGGGAAAATCGGTAGATAATACCTATCCACTCTTCCCAATAGGAAACCAAACAACCCAGATGTGTGGGCCTTAGGCGCCTAGGGCAATATTATAACCAAGATCAAAGTTAACTCTAGAATGCGCTGGACTTGCGATAGAGGTAGACAATGACAACATATTAAAATTTACGGCCAAGACAAAAATGTGGTCCCGCAAGAGCCTATCATTATTCAGAGTCTCTACACGGATAATAATACTGAGAGCCTTAGAACACCAATGAATAACATATAGGAAACTAAAAGAGAATCATAACATGTGATACCAACACAAGTGATAATCTATCTGCCTTTGAATTTTAATATTTATTTTAAAGTTTAATAGAGGGTATCTTTAATTGGAATATTCCAATTGAAATTGAAGAAAAACCAAGGTAGGTACCCTATAGATACCTATCCTGTACCTATCCAAGGATACCATGAACATGGAAACCATTTGGGGCCTTTTCACAACTTTTGTAGATATCACAGTATTACTAAGTGCCTCCTTTTCCAATCAATTCCACATTTCAATAATCTTTTTTACAATGTTAATGTCGTACTACTCGCTACTGATCGGAAGAAGCTTACCCAACTATTGGTAATTACA
>NW_007382328.1:0-3916 GCF_000475195.1 Diaphorina citri | reverse complement strand
TTTTATAAACTATTTTATAGTCAACTATTAATATTAATTGTTGTTTATCAACTACAATTAGAAAAAGGTATCAAGTTTTTATAAAAAAGAGCGAAAAACTAATTAAAATATTATAATAGTAATATTGAATGTTATATTAAAAGAAATGTGAATGAGGAGAACAGGGCTATGTCCTCGAAATTAAAAAAAAAATATACGAGGTACCTGTTTCTCATTTTGGTAATTGTACATAAATAAATTACTACAACCTTAATAACATGATACATAAACAGTTATTTATTTACAATACATAATTTTTTTTTTTTTTTTTTTCTCCGTGTTGATGAGTTACCATCAGAGAGTTTACAGTGTCGACTCATACCTAAAATTTCGTACACTACTACGAGTGCTACAATGACAAAATTCATGGGCCAAAAACTTGTAACAAGCTTCATGATGTACAATGTAGAGCATCGCACCTGTTGAATGACGTAATTGGAAACACTTTGTTCATGTAACTCCGAGTACCATGTTACACTATATGAGTAGAACAACGAAGAAGTAGAAGTTTAAGCTGTATATCCATAGTGTGTATGGCAAGGTAGGTAACGCATTGCTTTATGCTAATTGTGCAATGTGAACACTTGATACCTACATTTAAAGGTATAAGCCTGAGTTATGACATCCATCAACATTACTGTGGAGTCTTAAGTAAGCATAAACGACGAATAGAATGACGTTACTTCTAGCATCCGCCTTCTTGATCTCCGTCTCCTCCTTTTTAGTACCGACCCTTTTACATCTGCCCTCAGCGCATGCTCACAAGGTCACATCGTTAACAAATAACTCGGCCGGCCGTCCCTGTCTTCGCTTTAGTTCCCGTTGTAACTAGCAGTTGCCCAAGCCTTAGCCTGTGCGTGATCATTCTTCTTCTCTTCCTTCTTCTTCTTCTCTTCTTCTTCTTCTTCCTCTTCTCTTCTTCTTTCTTCTTCTCTCTTCCTTCTTCTTCTGTCTTCTTGCTTCTACTCCTAGATCATAAATAAGTTCTTCGGTCTATTGAGGTTTTAACAGAAATAAACCATGGTTACATGAGGCTACACCAGAGCCTCCTTATCTGCGGCATATGAACCGTCGTGACTCGGACTTCACGATAGTATACTAATAGCTGTCAGTATCAGTGAACCAGTATCTATTGCCAAACGGGCCCGCCACATTACCCACTTCATATAAATTTCACACATACCTGCATTATCAATATAAATAGTTTCTCTTAGTCTTCCACTTACTCCGAGTGGCCGTACACAGTTAGAGGTAACACACTTGCATAGATACATAGCATGACTATCCGAGTTATCATTTCCAACTAATATTATGTCAATATCTATACATCATTCGTTAACAGTTTAAAGGTACACGGTAAGTTCCATAATTAAAACATATACGAATGCTACTATTCCATATTCCTATATAAGATCGAATAATCAAATTACTCTAAATTCTTAAGTTAATTTTAAATTTTATTAATCTTGAAATGTGCCTTTTGCAATAAGTTTAATCAAACCACTTTCTCCATCTTCGGTGATCACCTGCAGATAGTCAGCAAAATTACATTCATTTTGAAACACAGGTTTGTCAGAGACCCACAACCACCCACTACCCAGAAGGCTGTCCAGGTCCCCCTACTGGAACGAGTGTGTTTTCTTTATAATTCTTCGGTTAATCATTTTTTCTATTTACTATGACTCTATACGTTTATTTATGATGTTCCATTTCTTCTTATTATGATCTATCGGTTTCTCTTTATTCGACGCGAACTATCCGTACAAGTATGCGTACAGCGACGTACCAGTTCGCGCAGTCGTACTTCACCACATCGAGAACCTCTCGACCACGAGTTCTCCAGGATGCAGCTTGCTCTCGTGCGTGAGCACGATCACCTAGTTTTGTTTAGTAACGTCTGCGTTGTAGTGCGCATTTTTTATTCCGGTATGAACAACCCACCCTATACGCACGGGTAGGAGCGGTTGGTGTGTAGGTGGGGTCTGTTGCTTAGATCGCAGGTCTCTTTTGGTGGATTGCGCGACGGACGTGGTGCGCGCGAGTTAATGAAGTTGCCACCAGGCAAGATGTTGTTGCATGCTACTAGATTCTTTCTGCAGACTTATTATTCAGAGTTTCTCAAATGTTTTTTCTCTTTGTGAACGCGTTCATACGCGGGTAATCTCTTAGAGAACTTGTGATGATACAACTACTTAAGTCTGAGCGATGGACTTTGAGCATGATGTACCAGGTGTAGGCATTAGGTAAGACTGAATCGGGTCAGGGATTTGTGGGACATGACAGATGTGTACATGAATACTGTAGTGGCGTTTTTGCATAAGTAGTTCTGGGGAAGAGTTTTTTGAGACAAGGTGATGTGCTTGAGTTAGAGAGGTCTTTTTGAGGAGTGCGTAGCTCAGTGTGTTTCTCTCTGGTCCGTTTTTTTCCTTGTGTTGCCTCTCTGGATATACGTTGAGATAGGTGTAGCTGAGTTCCTTTGGATTATATTTGATTACTATATGATGATGTCTTGTCGTTCTGCCGCGTGCTATTGCTTGTCTACTGGTATCCTTTGCTCCTCTTAGCGAGAGGGCGAGTCTTGAGAACCATGCTAATCTCCAGCTTTAATCTCGCGTTTAAGGAGACTGGTCTAGGTGAACCCCGACTTCTTGGTATACCCGAGACTCGTTGATGTTGGTCGAGTGACTGGCAGGCTACTGACATTGGACATCCACTGTGCTGTTTTGTACCCCTTCTTCAATTGGGTTATATCTCCTACTACAGCACCGTGGACACGGGAGTAAGGCGGCGAACTTCAGAGACGTGTGAGACCGTCGCCATCCGAAGCATGCGTAACCACATTAACATTTTCGATCAGTGGTCTGCTATCGTGCCCTTAAGGCGCTGGTGTACTAGTCTACTTTAAGGACTTTTTCTAAAAACTGGTCGCAGGTACTAGTTTGCCATCCTAGACACGACTAGCGTTGCACAATACGTTGCTTCGAACCGTGTCAGGATGGTAACTGTTCCACGTGTGCGGGGTAATTTTTTTTTTCTCTCTCTCTCTCTCCTTTTACCTACCTATAAAAAGATATACCTATATGTATTCATCTCTATCCTTCTCTTTCTTTTTAAATATTTCAGTGATATTATGTACCTACAAATGTCTGATTGCATTGTATTGATTTAATTTTATTATTGTTTTACCTAATATAATAAATTATAATTATTTCAGTGTTCCATTTAAACTAGCAATTCTATTAAAATTAAATAATAAATATATATAATTATATATCACTCTAAGTATCTGTCAAATCTATTTAGCTCATTATCATCCAATAATTTTTTAATACTTTGTTTTAAAGCACTTTTTGTTAGTCTGCATTCTTGTATTATCCGTGGTAATAAGTTAAAAAGTCTAGGGGCTAGATAAACAAAATGTCTTTGAGTATTAGTTTTCTCAGTTCTAATTTCTCTAACAGCTAACTGATTTCTTAAACCATAATTTTGTTCATGAGTTTCCCATAAATCATTGTATTTGACTGAAAAAAGTGCAAGATTATAAATATAGATTTGTTTTAACGTCATTACTTTGCATTCTTCATAAATACGTTGTGTACTAAATCTACTCTCTTTATGCATCATTATTCTAAGTAAAATATTTTGAGATCTTGCTAGTGGAGTTATTGTTGTTTTAAATATACCTCCCCAAACTATAATGGCATATTGAAGAACAGACTGTACTAAAGCAAGGTAAACTGTTCTTAATAGTGATCTATTTAAAATGAATCTTAATTTATAAAATATTAGAATCAAAAACCTCACTTTTTTATTGATGTTAGAAATATGTGAATGCCATCTTAAAGTTTGATCTAACACTACTCCTAAATATTTGGTT
>NW_007382327.1:15170-20246 GCF_000475195.1 Diaphorina citri | reverse complement strand
GATGGTAAGAGTAAAAATGCTAGAGCACTTATTGACACAGGGTCCCAGAGATCCTATATGCTTACTGACACAGCTGTAGACATGCATTATGTATCAAAAGGAACTGAGAGCATTCAACATGCATTGTTTGGGGGTAATGTTTCAGAAGTAGCAGATTATAATGTGTATAACCTCAACATATCTCAACTAGATAATTCTAATCTCTGTAATTTTGATGTCTTAGGATTGGGTAAAATATGTAGTACTGTTAATACTATACCTCAAGGACCCTGGATCCAAGAGTTAGCCAAGCATAAGGTACAGTTGAGTGACATTGGTAGAAACTCTACGGAGATAGAGATTTTGATTGGCTCTGACGTAGCAGCCAAGTTATGGACGGGAAATAATGTACCTTTACGTTCAGGGTTGGTTGCTATGAAAACTATTCTTGGGTGGACGTTGTCAGGAAGACTCCCTAAGGGAGATAAGAAGTCCAGTGAATCCAAAGCTACATTAGTGACCACATTATTGTTGAAAGAAGCTCAGGTAACTGATCTATGGTCTCTTGACGTTCTAGGAATCACTGACCCCACCGAGAAAATGTGCAGAGCGGAGATAGAGTTGGCTACCCACAATCACTTTCTAGAAACTGTAAAGGTCAGAGATGATAATCGCTTTGAGGTGGACCTACCATGGATCAAAGATCACCCACCACTGTCTGACAATTATGAGCTGTCAAAGAAGAGATTAGAAAGCACCATTAAGAAGTTGAAAGGTATTTCACTATTCTGTGAGTATCAAAGTATATTTGACAGTTGGGAGAAAAATGGGATCATAGAAAAGGTACCCAAAGGGGAAATGTACAAATCTGCCCATTACTTACCACATCATCACGTGCTGAAAACTGGCTCGACAACACCAGTTCGTCCAGTATTTGACGCTTCAGCAAAAGAGAAGGGCGGGGTAAGCCTCAATGAATGTCTAGAAAAGGGCCCCAATCTTATTGAAAAGATTCCGTCTTGTCTAGCTAGATTTCGACAAGGTAAAATAGGTATATCTGGTGATATAGAAAAAGCATTCCTACAGATTAGCTTGAGTGATAAGGACAGAGACTTCCTGAGATTTCTCTGGATTGATGAAGATGGCAAGCCTTTAGTTTACCGGCATTGTCGTGTTGTATTTGGAGTCTCTCCTAGTCCATTTCTGTTGGAATCAAG
Source organism: Diaphorina citri (assembly GCF_000475195.1). Taxonomy (NCBI): domain Eukaryota; kingdom Metazoa; phylum Arthropoda; class Insecta; order Hemiptera; family Psyllidae; genus Diaphorina; species Diaphorina citri. The sequence continues at coordinate 19,050 of NW_007382327.1, read as the reverse complement.
TATAAAGTTGCACCTTGAGAACACCTTGAAATTAGCTAAAGAAAATAAGTCACCATATCCACTCTCGTTTGTTGAAATTCTAGGTGAAAGCTTCTATGTTGACAACTGCTAAAAAAGCCTGCACAGTTCTGAACAGGCAAAGGACTTCATAGAGATCGCTTCGTCAATTATGAAGGAAAGAATGTTCACCTTGAGAGGGTGGGGAGGATGGTGGGAGCGCATGATTGGACTGGTAAAGAACCTATTACGAAGAATACTTGGACGTACATCAGTGGATTATGAAGAGCTGAGTACGATATTGAGTGAGTGTGAAGCGGTAATAAACTCACGCCCATTGACATACGTGTCCGACAATTCGTCTGACTTATCATGTATTAGCCCAAGTATGTTTCTTCATGATTTGGAAGAAGTAGGTATACCCGAATTTGACGTTATCAAGTCTACTCATCTGAGTAAGAAGCTCAAGCACAGCCAAGAATTAAAAAGACAACTTTGTAAACGATTTCGTTTAGAATATCTTGGACAACTCCAATTATTTGCGAATAATAAGAAGAAATATGAGTTGAGACTTGGAGAAATAGTGCTAGTTGGAGACGATAATAATAAAAGAATCAACTGGCCATTGGGACTCATTATACAATTGATACAGGGTGGTGATGGCCACGTACGAGTTGTTAAGGTGCGAACCAGCACTGGTGTTTTGACGAGACCTGTACAACGAATTTATCCGCTAGAGTTTCAGTGTAGCTCAGACGATTTGACTCCTTTGTTAGAAGAGAGTAATACAAGTGTAACTCCAGAAATTGACACAACACTTGTACCTATTATTGATTCAGTCCCAGACTTATCTGATGTTATGTCTCCACCTAGGCATTCAATAATGACTCCACCTGTGTCACCTAGAGTGACAAGAGTATCTGATAGACGTAGTGATTTAGAGAACATATTATTACCTCGGAATCACATTACAAGACGTGGACGTAATGTGAGAAAACCAACTAAACTTGACCTGTAAATACCTAATACTTGATAGAAGGAGGAAACGAATTTGATAATTAAGTTTGGTTGTATTTTCCATTCCCTGTAATTGTTTATTTTTTATTGACTGTATTGTTGAGCTAACGTTTATTTTCCAGATCATCATTTTTGTTTTACCTGTACGATCGTGGTAACTGATCTTTGCCCTTTTTTAGGATTGATATATGACCTTTTGGGATTATTTTGATTTGATTTGTCGTCCTAAAATTGTTAGCGTCGTCTATTAGCTTTTATAGGTATCTTACTATTGAAAATATGTTTGATTTTGTTTGTTTTGTGGGATCTGTCTTGTATTCCCTTTTTCTCACTTGATTGAAAAATTGGTTCCTTGTAATTTTTTTATAAGTTTTTTCGAACTATAACTTGAGTATGGTTGAACCAATTTTATTGGACTTATTTTTTGTAGGATTGGGCTTATTTTTCTTAAGAGTTTGATGTATAATATGTCTCTAATTATTTTGTTTTTCCCCTTAGGAAAATAATTTTTGTAACTTTTTTCAGGTGAAAATATTTGTAAAGCCTATTTTGTGTGGGAGGATGTTGGGAAATCGCCAACGAACGTTTATTAATGTCAGATGTGTGTAGAGCACCTGGACGGGCTCATACGAGCCTCTTTGGATTTGACAATGTTTTTTGTTTGGTTTGCGTACAATTTAAACATAGAGATTTTTGAGAGAATTTTCCACAATTTCGAGATGTTTAGCCTGGTAGCTTTTCCGCATTTGTTGTAAGGTATGCTTTTCCGAGTTTTTCCACCCTAAAATGTGTTATTAAAGTACAATAAACAACCAGTCCTTTGTGTTATCCATATTCTCAGACTTGTGTGTTTCATTTTTACTTGCGTGAATACGTCATACATTTCAGTGGGCAAATCCACACTCAATACCAAAGATATATCTACGGTTGATCCTCGGCCATTACCTGTCTAATCGCTATCTTTTTAGTGTCTGCTGCGATTACAAATGGACCGACGCGAATATCATTCTCTGTATCTTAAGTTTAAAGATTTTTTTCGCTCTTTGAGTGAAGACAAGTCTGAAGTTGAGTGGAGACAGGAAAACAAACTGTTCGATAAAGGTTTGCTTGTGCGCAGCTGCGTAAGACAGTAGCAGCGAGGGAAATTGTTCCTGCTCAGGAAGTGAGGAGTGTGCGGTGTGCAAGGGCTGGCAAATTTCTCCCGCTTCAATGCGTTTTGAGAGTGCACGGTAGCTGTTGAATAAACTGACTCGGATTAGGTAGGAGAAGTCTGGGTCATATTCTCTGAGATTCATGGTTCTTTCCTATTTCTATGATCATACTGTTAATTCCGTCGCTTCGACTCCGAACCGGAGTTTCATCTCGAGCTTGGCTTGTCGCACGGACATGGCGAATGTAGAACATTCAAATACGCGTCTGCCTTGCGTTAGCTACTAGCTGCCTCGGGTTCGATTCCCGCCTGGAAGCGCATTTATATCTGAAACGCATAATTGTTCGTTCGTCTGAGCGGCAGACATGTGCTTTCCCTAGTCTCTGCACTTGCTATTCTCTCTTCGGCTTTAGCGATCAAAAGGACCTTGGCTCTCTACAGTTCGCTCTATCACTTCTCAAAAAAACTGTCTTATACACAGTGGCCCAGCTTAACTAGATAGATTTCTTATACCTACTTTAGCTTTCTAGGTCTGCATCTATACTTTGCAAGATTCATAGGTTTGATGCCTTGGACTGGGAACTTCGGGTTAGCGGCTATTCTCTTTCTAACCGCGTAGTAATCGCAGTGCGCTTACTTGGGTGATGTTTCAAGATCATAGGGCAGAAGAAAATTCCGAGGACGAACGGAATTTTCTGCTACGACTTCTGGGATCACTGACGGCTGCTCTTACTAGGTAAACGACGGATTGCTTACAATAGATCTGCGTCGGTTAAGTCGTGAAGTTTGACGTCTGGGCATACGTCCTCTGCCTCGTCGGTCGATGCTGTATTAATTCGTGACTCCGCTTCGTTGGTTTGTGCGAAGCGTTCTCCCTGCGCGTGGTACGTGAAATCTGACGTCCTAACTCTTTGAGACTTTGTCATAATAGTAGAACGTATACTGCTAGTAAATTGGACTTTTCGTCTTTTAAATTTGCATTTTTCAGAGTTTTGACTTCAGATTTGCTCTCGGATTTTGCAAATCTGATTGGCTGAATTTTTTTGAAATAAGTCGGATTTGCTTTCCGAAGTTACCGAGCAATACCTACTCAGCATTGTGGCCCGGGCAATAAAACATTATTGAGCCTCTAATCCCGAGCAGCCCATTAAAATATTTTATCTCTTTGGACTTGTTGGTGGGAACCGAGGAAAGAAACCCGTCCCGGTCGGCTCGATCTCAAATCGTCGAGAAAAAAAATATAAAAATAAAATGTGAAAATAAGGGAAATTTTCTTCTAAAACATGCAGTGTATTGTAATTAATTTGTTGTTTTTTATATTCCATATGATTAAACTGTAGTGTTTTCAACGGGAAAATGAAAATCTATACAGGGTAATATTGTTTGAAACTTTCAAGATAGGGTTTTCTGTGCTTTTCAACTTTTTTCGGTTGGTGCTAACCACTAACATTGGAATTTTGCAAAGAGAAGTCGTATAGCCCGCCCCATGCCACATTCTCTCCACCCTCGATGCCGAATGATGACCTTACTGCCAACCACTAAACTTGTACAATCCACGCCAATCTAACTTCACTACCTTTATCTTGGCACCTCAAACATGGTACACATTTCTTACGATTCGCCAGACATAAAGGCAGTCACCTGTAAACGACCTCCAAAAGTCTCCCTTTCGAAAAAGTTTCCATGGTAAACATAACTGGACGGTTTGGCACCAAT
>NW_007382327.1:9607-10955 GCF_000475195.1 Diaphorina citri | reverse complement strand
GCTGTAGACATGCATTATGTATCGAAAGGAACTGAGAGCATTCAACATGCATTGTTTGGGGGTAATGTCTCAGAAGTAGCAGATTATAATGTGTATAACCTCAACATATCTCAACTAGATAATTCTAATCTCTGTAATTTTGATGTCTTGGGATTGGGTAAAATATGTAGTACTGTTAGTACTATACCTCAAGGACCCTGGATCCAAGAGTTAGCCAAGCATAAGGTACAGTTGAGTGACATTGGTAGAAACTCTACGGAGATAGAGATTTTGATTGGCTCTGACGTAGCAGCCAAGTTATGGACGGGAAATAATGTACCTTTACGTTCAGGGTTGGTTGCTATGAAAACTATTCTTGGGTGGACGTTGTCAGGAAGACTCCCTAAGGGAGATAAGAAGTCCAGTGAATCCAAAGCTACATTAGTGACCACATTATTGTTGAAAGAAGCTCAGGTAACTGATCTATGGTCTCTTGACATTCTAGGAATCACTGACCCCACCGAGAAAATGTGCAGAGCGGAGATAGAGTTGGCTACCCACAATCACTTTCTAGAAACTGTGAAGGTCAGAGATGATAATCGCTTTGAGGTGGACCTACCATGGATCAAAGATCACCCACCACTGTCTGACAATTATGAGCTGTCAAAGAAGAGATTAGAAAGCACCATTAAGAAGTTGAAAGGTATTTCACTATTCTGTGAGTATCAAAGTATATTTGACAGTTGGGAGAAAAATGGGATCATAGAAAAGGTACCCAAAGGGGAAATGCACAAATCTGCCCATTACTTACCACATCATCACGTGCTGAAAACTGGCTCGACAACACCAGTTCGACCAGTATTTGACGCTTCAGCAAAAGAGAAGGGCGGGGTAAGCCTCAATGAATGTTTAGAAAAGGGCCCCAATCTCATTGAAAAGATTCCGTCTTGTCTAGCTAGATTTCGTCAAGGTAAAATAGGTATATCTGGTGATATAGAAAAAGCATTCCTACAGATTAGCTTGAGTGATAAGGACAGAGACTTCCTGAGATTTCTCTGGATTGATGAAGATGGCAAGCCTTTAGTTTACCGGCATTGTCGTGTTGTATTTGGAGTCTCTCCTAGTCCATTTCTGTTGGAATCAAGTATAAAGTTGCACCTTGAGAACACCTTGAAATTAGCTAAAGAAAATAAGTCACCATATCCACTCTCGTTTGTTGAAATTCTAGGTGAAAGCTTCTATGTTGACAACTGCTTAACAAGCCTGCACAGTTCTGAACAGGCAAAGGACTTCATAGAGATCGCTTCGTCAATTATGAAGGACAAGAATTTTCAATGTCTCGTCGTTTTTCACACTACTTAACGTCCCT
>NW_007382327.1:0-4730 GCF_000475195.1 Diaphorina citri | reverse complement strand
GAGAGACTGTAGACCAGGAGTGAGATGGAGACCTTTATGCAACTTCCAATTGTACTCCACAAAGGGGTTAAGGGCGCAGGGATTGACACCTGTTATTAATTAAATTAAAGAACGGGTTTAAACTCACTGCCACCACTTCCTCGTGTTATTCTCCGTCGGGGTGATGCGCTAGAGTCTTTGAGTACGAAGCTTTTATCCGACGAGCGTATTAAAATTCTTCGATCCTCTCGTACTTCAAGCAAAGTACCTCTACGGCCGAAAGAGGGGTAGGACAGAAGTAAAAGAGAAGCTAAAGCCCGCTATTCTAGGATCGTCCAAATGTCAAGCCGGAGATAGTTGGATTTCCTTTCTTTTTTTTTTGAGGTTCACTGCCAAAATTTTTTTTTACCCTTAAAGTAGTACTAGACGTCCGGATATTCAAAATAAATAATTAATACATGCTATCTATTATATACACTAATAGATACAACATATGTCCAATTGATAGGGATAGACATATAGATAAGATATGACAGACAAACCTTCAAGTTATTTCAAATAGTTATTTTTGTTATGTTATACTCATTGAAACGATTTGTTTTAGGTAGCATATTAATAACGGAGTAAACTTACTGGAGTTGAAACTTTTCGAGTTTTTATTCTTGTTAAAAGACTGTCGTTACCAAACATTGGTTTATAATAAAAAAAATAGAAAGATAATGATGTCGATATCGCCTCGATATGATCATTACTTTCAATAACGCGTTAGCGGCGAGTTTAAAAGTTTTAGCCCTTTACTCAACCTTTAATAGGCAAAACCCTAGGGGACCCAACCACAACCAACACCGCGCTCCAAATCCCTTCAAACATCTATTCCTCCCCCGCTCTAACGTGGCTGCCGTAAGGAATTTGATTAATTATGTGTCCATTAAATATAATTACAATCCCCTACACGAGATACAGGGGTTTACTCCCCAACCCAGACCTACGCTGAAGTTGTTCCCCAAGTCTGAGTCTAATGTCCCTCTATACTTCCCAACGAGGGATCGTACTCGAACTCATATATTACAAATCTGCAAGCTAAAATAAACATAACTAACTTATTATAATCATCTTCAATAATTAGTTGTAAGTATTGTTATTTAACCCAGTATAATTTCGTTAAATAACTTTTGAATTATTTATTTATTCTGAATTTGTCAATGTGATCTAAAAACCCTCTTAGAAATCACCTTTCTTTTTGACCTGGGTGTCTTTTTCATGTTCTGGAGTTCCTGAACACTATTGTTGTGTCGTTATTTCATGTACACTAACCTTTAGCGGGTTGCCTGCAACTATTTACATGTGCTAGCACACATCCGTGGAACCTGGCCGTAGTATCCTCCGGAGAAACCTAACTTACAAAAATCAAACCAATCATGTTACATTGTACTTCTAAAAACTCTCTTAAAGTGTTAAACTTTCTAAAACTGGACGTATTTTCTTGAAACGTGAGAGAGAGAGAGAGAGAGAGAGAGAGAGAGAGAGAGAGAGAGAGAGAGAGAGAGAGAGTAATTAATTTAACATGAATTATCTCTCTTCCACTTTATCATGAAGGAAATAATGTTCTGTTTTAGGAGAACGTACATTACCTAACATACGAGGTACACCTTCTTATTAATGATATCTACAGAGTCTTCAGTGTAAGCTAGTTGTAGAACTGGCAAATACTGAAGATTGCCTTTTGGTCCTAGGCAAACGAATCATTAATAGAACGTCGCGCCTCGCCTGTTGGTCCTAAAAAGAAAGAGTGGTTAATCCGATTTTGGGTGCTTTAAAATCGTCCGCCAGCCTAGTTAGTTTCGAGAGTAGCACGCATGTCTTGTAAGCGCTAGGTCGCGGGTTCGATTACCACCCGGACGGATTTTGTCCTAAATAAAGAAAGTTTGTTCTAGGACTGGCTGGCTTTCTCCTATCATGTCTTCCTTTTCTCTCCGCTTTCGTGACGATAACTTGATAAGACCTTAGCTTAGCGGTTACAGTCCCCTCTATCAAACCTCTTGGAAAATAAAGTAAAGAATCTCAGAACTTACTTTCTTCGTTCTATTGGACAGCAAAGAACCATCCATTAGGGAAATTGTCTTACCGATGGTTCTTTTCTGCTTAACACTGTCCAATTGCTAATCGCTTTGCATATCTTATCATTATCACTATCACTGAATTATCACTGAAGAGGTCCCGGTATAAAGGGTGAAAGGACGGGTTCAGATATATGAATGTGACAAGCTAAGGAAAACCACTAAAATACTGTCGGAAAAGACTATGATAAATGATAAGCAATGGACTAAGGATACATAAATGTCTCAGGTACCCTAGTGTGTTGGGGTGGTAGTTATCGTGTGGGGTGGGAGAGAATGAGGGTAGGATAATCAAGTTGGTCGGGGCGCCAAAGTGCGAAATTTGTCCGGAAAATAATTTTGAAATTCTCCCACTCTCGAACATGTTGGGCAACTTTGACAATTTTTCTGATCGAACCATTGAAGGCCCCATTATAAAGGAAACCCTTTTAGTTCTACGTAGAAGCTGGATTCATATTCGTCCTAGTCATATACCTATATATATATAGAAGCTGTTGGTTGTCCAACCTGTGAGAGGGAACTCTAACTGCTCAGGTCATAATAATATATCGTTCTGAAAGCGAATACCTGCCTCGGTGGCGTAGTGGTCAAGACGCTCGCCTGGTAATCAGAAGGGCGTGGGTTTGATTCTAGCCGAGGTATGGGATTTTATCCTTCTTTATCTGAGAATTTGACCACATAATAATGGAGCTCTAAGGGTTAGGTGGTAGAGAACGCCTAAGGCGTTAACCTCGCCTAGTGGTTGCCTTCCACTCAAGAGTCTAATTATTATTATTATTGTATAGTAGTTGAGAATTTGACCACATAATAATGGAGCTCTAAGGGTTAGGTGGTAGAGAACGCTTAAGGCGTTAACCTCGCCTAGTGATTGCCTTCCACTCAAGAGTCTAATTATTATTAAGTATTATTACAAGATAGGAGAGAGCGCTTACAGCCTTTTAAGCGCTATAGACGCGCTAAAACCAAACTAACTATTAGGCTGAAGTACACTTTATTTGAATCTAGGAAAGTGACTGATTTTCTCTCTTGGCCCCTCGACTAGACGGAAAAGATGAGATACTCTCCAAGTAGCCTGAAACGCTTGGGAGGCGTAATGAGGGGAAAGAGGAGGAGGAGGAGAGGGGGAGGAGAAGAAAGAGGAGGAGGGGAGGAGAAGAAGGAGAAGAAAGAGGAGGAGGGGGAGGAGGAGGAAGAGAGGAAAGAGGAGGAGGGGGAGGAGAAGCAGAAGAAGGAGAAGAAAGAGGAAGAGGAGGAGAAGAAGAGGAAAGAGGGAGAAGGGGGAGGAGGAGAAGAAAGAGGAGGAGGAGGAGAAGAAGAGGAAAGAGGGAGGAGAAGGAGAAGAAAGAGGGGGAGGAGGAGGAGAAGAAAGAGGAGGAGGGGAGGGGAGTGGGGTTGTAATTAATATACGGAACTTATAGCGGTCCTATATGTATGTTAATGTACGTAAACTATACATAGATAAATGTAATTATGTATGTACGTCCCTGGACGAAGCTTACCCTTGAGTAATTCGGTGGAATATGTATAATCATTGCCCGTGGGAGGGGGAATAAGATGGAGGGGGTAGGAGCTGTTTGGAGAGGGGAGGGAGAGAACAAGAAGAGTTCGATAAGGGAAGGTGTAGGAGGCAGAGAGAGGTGGGGGTAGAGGAGGTTTAGGTAAGGAACAGAGGAGAAGGGAGTGTAAGAAAAGGAGGAGAAGATAAGAAAGAAGGGGAGAGGCGAGAAGGAAAATATCAGAGGAAGAGAGAGGAGAAGGAAGGAGTGAAGGTACGAAGAGGACAAGGGAAAGAAAGGAGAGAGGAGGGAAGAATGAAAATAAGATGAAGAAAGGAGATGAAGGAGAGGAGGACGAAGCTTACCCTTGAGTAATTCGGTGGAATATGTATAATCATTGCCCGTGGGAGGGGGAATAAGATGGAGGGGGTAGGAGCTGTTTGGAGAGGGGAGGGAGAGAACAAGAAGAGTTCGATAAGGGAAGGTGTAGGAGGCAGAGAGAGGTGGGGGTAGAGGAGGTTTAGGTAAGGAACAGAGGAGAATAGAGTATAAGAAAAGGAGGAGAAGATAAGAAAGAAGGGGAGAGGAGAGAAGGAAAATATCATAGGGAGAGAGAGGAGAAGGAAGGAGTGAAGGTACGAAGAGGACAAGGGAAAGAAAGGAGAGAGGAGGGAAGAATGAAAATAAGATGAAGAAAGGAGATGAAGGAGAGGAGAAGCGAAGGAAAGAGAGAAGCGGAGGATAGAGCATGAAGAAGAGGAGAAGAAGGAGAGGCGAAAGAAGGAAGAATGGGAGGGAAAGAAAGAAGAAGGAGAGACGAAAGGAGAAAGGAACATGGGAGAAACGGACTATGATGGAGATATGGTAAAGGAAGAGATAACGAAACAGAGAAGCAGGAGAGCATGAACAAGCTGGGTCCGTCCCTCCGGGAATTTTTTAGCCCGTAGTTTATTCGATCGTGGTTAAAGAATAAAAGGGCCCCAATCTTATTGAAAAGATTCCGTCTTGTCTAGCTAGATTTCGACAAGGTAAAATAGGTATATCTGGTGATATAGAAAAGGCATTCCTACAGATTAGCTTGAGTGATAAGGACAGAGACTTCCTGAGATTTCTCTGGATTGATGAAGATGGCAAGCCT
>NW_007382326.1:4245-9203 GCF_000475195.1 Diaphorina citri | reverse complement strand
ATGCTGATGATATGACTTACGCAGTACAAGGTAACAATTGGCAAGAAATGGAGTCAAAACTTGAAGATGATCTTGATCATCTGTTTACTTACTTAAAGCGCTGGAGATTACAACCCAGTCTGTCAAAAACCGAGGTCTGTTGCTTCCATTTGTATAACCTTGAAGCTGAAAGGAAGTTAAATGTCACTGTCGGAAACTACACACTTAAACATAACTTTCATCCAAAGTACTTGGGAGTTTTCCTGGACAGATCTTTAACTTTCAAAGAACATCTTAGCAAAACAGCCTTGAAAGTACAATCGAGAAACAACCTGATCCAAAAGCTTACCAACACATCTTGGGGGGCAAAAGCAAGTTGCCTGCGGACGTCAGCTCTCTCTTTGGTGTATTCAACTGCAGAATATGCTTCACCTGTCTGGCTCCAAAGTTTCCACACTCACAAAATCGACGTCCAAATCAATTCTGCTATGCGTCTCATCACTGGTACGGTCAGGTCAACTCCAACTGAATGGCTCCCAGCTCTAAGCCACATTGTCCCTGCTCCGCTACGAAGAAAACAGGCTTTGCTCAAAATGTTTGAAAAAATCAAGGACAACCAACAGATCCCACTTCACCATGATCTAAGAAACATCCCAAGGGCTAGGCTGAAGTCAAGAAAACCTCCTTTATCATTGGGAAAGCAACTTCATGAAGATGGATTCGATGTTGACGCTGAGTGGCAGAATCAATGGTGTCAAAGTCAGCGACAATCTGCTCTATTCAATTTCACAGGCACAACCTACAACAAAGCGGAATTTTCTCTTCCAAGAAAACCATATTGCAGCCTCAACCGTCTCCGCACTCAACACGGCCGATGCAAATCTTGTTTATTTAAGTGGGGATTGGCTGATGATGAAATCTGCGATTGTGGCCATCCAAATCAAACAATGAACCATATTCTGAATGATTGCCCAATATTGTCTTATCCAGGAAATCTTGAAGATCTGGTATCTTTGACTGATAATGCTAAAACTTGGCTTCAGAATCTAAATGTGTAACCTTCTCCTTTTTTTTATGGTGATGGTTAATACCTGCTTGTACTTCTGTACCTACTTTTTACTTTCTATGTACACCTTGACTTAGCTTCACTGTATTGTATTTTTGAATACATACTGTTCTATCTGTGGTGGTGGATTTTTTTTCCGCCTTATATTGCAATCCTGTATTTCTTTTATTATTATTATTATTATTATTATTATTATTATTATTATTATTATTATTATTATTATTATTATTATTATTATTATTATGCACCCTGTATGTCAAACGGTCAGTATCAATCGATCCTCCCATCTCACACATGGAACAAGCTAAGGGGCGGGCCCGCGACTAAAATAAGAACTAGCCTATTCCGAGCCAAGAAGCCTTTGCACGACCGAAAGAAGGATAGGAACAGAAGGAAGAGAGTATTTCAAGCTTTGCCTTTTCTAGAAATGTCAAGGGATAGTTTCAAAAAAAAAAAAAAAAAAAAAAAAAAAAAATGTGAAAATCAGGAGAGAAATAAGTAATGTTATCATTATTTTCATCATTCCCTGCCTGAATAAATAAGGCGGAGCCACAGCAGACAGCTCAGACAGTCAGACAGTCAGACAGTCAGACAGACAGACAGACAGACAAAGGGTATCCTTCCTGAATAGGTTGGACCAGCTGGATATATAGTTTAATGTTCGCAAGGCGAAAATGGTCCAAGTACTTTTACCTACAAAAGCCAAAGCTTTAGCGCAAAGTGCAAGGTACTCTTGAGTATTTGCCGGACAAGTTTTAAACAAACGTTCGGTTTGTTACATGACCAAAACCTCTAAAAAAGGCTGGTAAGCAAGTCAAGTCTGTTAATCCGAGACTACAGGTTTAAACAAGCACAGATGGATACTTGAGTATTCGCTCTTTAAAAATAGACATATTGGTGAAGTCAGGACTAGTAAGGATCATTCTGGCAAAATCGCAGTTGGCAATACAAGCTTCCCATTCGTTGCAGCTAGTAACGAGTAATATACGTACACACTGAGTTTCTTAACCCATCATTAACACCACTACTGCAAACGTGACAAGAGGTGTATAACGTTTACTCAAACCGACTTCGATAAACTAACTACTAACCGCCCAATACTGCGCGCTTTTTTCCTTCGGACCTACTATGAATGTATTGCATAATCAACAACTCAACCCGATTTTATTAAGTAAAAAATAAAAAAACAACCAAACTCGCCCTTAAAATTGACGATCCACAAATACGCAGGCTTTAGCGACCCTCCTTCTGTGTCCTATGCCCTTCGGTCGCAACCTCTGCTTCTAATAGGTAGTCCTATTTAAGCGGCCGCCCTTAGCTTGGGCGCCGGATCGCCTAATGTTCCGTCTGCCGAGATTCTGATCGATGATCTGACCGAATTATAAGTAAAGTAATCAGTATTTTGAGTATTAAACGTCAGATAGATCGATCCTCCGCATTCTTCACACTATGAACAACTAGGCGCCCGACTTAAAATAGAACTAGCCTATTTCTCCACAAGAGCCTTGCCGACCGAAAGAGATAGGACAGAAGAAGAGAGTATTCAAGTTGCTTTTCGAAGAGCTGGTCAAGGCATAGTTCAAAAAAAAAAAAAAAAAAAAAAAATGTAATATGAATTAACTCTAGAGACAACAACGCACAAAAATAATAATAACAACAAAAACAAGAACAAACAAAGAAACATTCAAAATTATCCAAGTACCTTTTAAACTTTGTACCTTTAGTAAACAAATTATTTAGATGTATGTAAGTACAAAGTAAACCACGGCGGGAGCACCTCTCAGGTCATAACGAACATAAAATGGTTCTGTACGTAATGACCGTATTGTGGTCTGTAGTTCTTACGATTGATCGTAATTAATCTTTCAAACAAGGCGAAAACATGTGTGTATCCGCTATTCATCACAAAGAACAAAGAACCCTTCATAATCCTTAATCTTATTAGTATTTGATTCGACCCAGGCAGGGAGGCCCTTAAAAAATCGGGCATCAAATAAGCTAGCACCAATTTCTTTATGGATACTGGATGGAACCCACCCTTACAAATTATTAAAGTCAAATAAATAATAATAATAATAATGAATAATACCGGAAATAAAAGTGTAAGTATGTTCTTGCCATGTGTGACGGGTAGATAGGCCCCTTTGTTAGTTACAAGGTTTCCTATCCACCCAACCTTTAAAACTTGTCAGCATCAAACTGTGTTGAACCCAGTCGGCAGAACTCCCGGTACAACAAAACCTGAAATGCGCTTGGAGAACTGCCTCTTCTTGTCTAGCACACCGCGACAATCCCTAAGAATTAACAGTATATTCTGAGAATGTGTGGTTTGTCCTCGATAGCGGTGTGTAAACTGTCAACAAATGGGAAAATGGGGTGTCCACCACGCGAGAACTTTCCATGTAGTAGCTTCAAAACAGTATTTACTGGTTATAAAGTAGAAAAACCACGTACTGTCACAAAGTAGTATAGAAGAGGACGGTAAGTGGTGGTACGGTGCTTCCATGTCTGCCCATGATAGGTTCTCAACAGTTATGCTTATTAAAACTTCACAATTAAATAAAGATAATAATAATAATAATAATAATAATAATTAATAATATAATAATATAATAGATAATAATAAGATTAAATAATAATAATAATAAATAATAATAATAATAATAATAAATAATAATATAATAATAATAATAATAATAATAATAATAATAATATAATAATCTATAAACTAAAAAAATAAAAAGAAAGTACATTACTAAATTTTAGTTCCTGATCTCCGGCAAGAAGGAAAAATTAAAAAGATTATAAATTGATGGTTATATTACAAATTCAGGTGGTAGGTAAATAACCGGAACGGGCCGCATCGAATTGTATCTACTGCGAACTTTGGCCAGAATTTAATTGCTGACTTCACAAGTAGATTTGAAAGAGCGAAACTCAAGTATCCAGCAGCGCTGTTTTAAAGTTCTAATCTCGAGTAAACACACTCTTTTACACTTTTTTTTTTTTTTTAGGGTGTTAATGAGTTAATTGAAATTCAGTGGGTAGGTAAATAACCGGAACGAGCCGCATCGAATTGTATCCACTGCGATTTTGGCCAGAAATTTACTAGCTGACTTCACAATAGATTTTGAAGAGCGGAAACTCAAGTATCCAGCAGCACTATTTAAAGCTCTAGTCTCGAGTAAACAAGACTCTTTTACACACTTTTTTTAGGGGGGTTTTTGGTCAAGTCGTTTTTGATTGTTCGACCCGGGCAGGGAGGCCCTTAAAAAATCGGGCATCAAATAAGCTAGCACCAATTTCTTATGGATACATGGATGGATTAAACAAATTATCCATAAGTCAAATAATAAGAACTAAACTAAAAAATTAAAATGAAAGTACATTACTAAATTTTAGTTCTGATCTCGGGCAAGAGGAAATAAGGGTTATATCACACGTTCAGTGGGTAGGTAAATAACCGGAAGGAGCCGCATCGAATTGTATCCATTGCGATTTTGGCCAGAATTTACTATGCTGACTTCCCAATAGATTTTGAAAGAGCGAAACTCAAGTATCCAGCAGCGCTGTTTAAAGCTCTAGTCTCGAGTAAACATACTCTTTTACACTTTTTTTTTGGGTTTTGGTCAAAAAAACCAAAAGACCGAAATACCAAAAGACCTGTTTTAAACGTGGTGGTAAAGCAGAAGGACCATTTTTCTGGAAATTAAACTATATATCCAGCTGGTCCAAACCTATTCAGGAAGATACCCCTGTCTGTCTGTCTGGCTGGCTCGCTCGCTCGCTCACTGTCTGTGTCTTCGCTTATGTTATCAGGCAGGGAATATGGAAAAATAATAAATAAATAAATAGCATACCTCACATAAATAAAAATTTAACCTGTCAACTTATATGTGTACGTTGTTAGAAT
>NW_007382326.1:0-2820 GCF_000475195.1 Diaphorina citri | reverse complement strand
GAGGGGGTTTTTGGTCAAAAAAAAAAGGACAAAACCGAAATACCAATAGACCTGTTTTAAACGTGGTGGTGAAAGCACCAAGGACCATTTTTCTGGAAATAAACTATATATCCAGCTCACCAGCTGGTCCAAACCTATTCAGGAAGATACCCCAGTCTGTGTGTCTGTCTGCTGTGGCTTAACTTATGGTTATCAGGCAGCAGATTGATAGAATAAATAAAAATGATAACATTAAATTATTTCCTTCCTGGCCTGATTTTTCTTCTCTCTCTCTCTCTGTGAACCGTTGACGCGGAGACCCTAGCCAAAATAGATTCCGTCGATGACTATCCAATTTATTTTTTCTTTATTTTATTATATTAAATAGAAATTCTTTTTACCGACGGTGAGAGACTTCCCAATTGACCACATGACAAGCGAAAAAAATGCCGTAAAAAAATTGCTATTAGTAATGTAACTAAGTAATGAAAATGAATGGGAAATCAAAAAAATGGATGAAGCACATTTTTGATCGTGGGATGGAGACTGTGCTTAAAAGGGTAATTATAAAATGCGCATTTCCGATGACGTTATTTTAAAAGTGATGGATGGTCGTCGTAAGGAATCGAGGAATGCAGTCCTCAGAAGTACTGTGGGAGGCTAAGCCGTTGAATCGATTGGCGATGTAATCTAGCTGGAGTTGGTGGAAATGGATCCCGGCTTTTTTCGGTCTTCTTACACGCTAACAGGTCTACAGTGGACAGACTTATGAATGGTGCGTATTGCAACGAAATGAAGACACTATGTATCCGTTCTGACCATGTTTTAAATAGAACGAATAGTGGGCAAGTTGCTAACCAGAATGATTTTAAGTGTAGGGTACAAGCCATAAAGTAGGAATTACTATATCGAACAAGGCCTTACAGACCGCGCAAAGAATATTCGTTGTGGGAGAAATACAAGATTTTATCTTATAAGACAAATTACTCGAAAAAAGATCTATGTTTTGAACTAAAACGCAGAACCAAAGCATTTGTTTTACTTGATAAATGTCAACTTTAACTTAGTAAAATCTATTTATAATACGCGTTTATTAAATCTACAGTTATTATGAAAAATTCGAAAAACAACGTTACTGGTTTTCGACAAAAGGTTATTAACACATAAAAAAAAACGGATATAAAATTTTGGTTTATTAAAAACAAAAATTCCAATGTTAAAGGGTCTTTAATAAGTTTGGATAAAAGAACTACTTACCAACAATCAATTGCCCGTTATTATGAGTCGGCTACAGGTGACGGTAAATAAACCAATTATTTGATGAAGGTGAAAGTAACGTTAGCATTGCGAAATGTTCTATCGACGCCATGTGAGGTTGAAAAGAGCGGGTGACGTAAAAGGAATATGCATAAAAAGTATTTCACCATTAAGAGGCAACGGAAAAATCAAGTTAGGTCCAAAAATTAGCAACATTCGATTAAATTTTATTTTTGTTACTTAAAACCTTACGAAAATCGTACTGTTTTTGCTAATTATCGATAAGCATATGTTTAGTAGTCATTTGGGGTCTTTATTGAAACGGGTACACGTAAGTACTCACATTCTAATATTTTGGGAGATGGACAGTTTAGGTATAATGTTTTATTATATTTTATATTTTGGGGGATTTTTTTCACATTTTCTCACACAAATGAGCTCTGATCTTGAAATTTGTCGCGACGACCTATGAACTTAAAGCGAGAAAGTTTTAGATAACACTTGAGTCGTTATTTTAAAACGGGTTTTAGCGTCACCTATGTTAAGCTACGCCGAGCAAGGCCAATAAATGGATGGGTGACTTAAAGGAATAAAGGGAGAACGGGCTCTAGTCTTGATTTTAAATCATTACATGAAAGTAAAATCGAAAAATCAATCAAGAATAATAATAAACTGAATATTAAACAAATTAGGTAGATACATAAGTACTGATTTTCTTTAACCACGATCAAATAAACTACGGGCTAAAAAGTTCCCGGAGGGACGGGCCCAGCTTGTTAGTTTTCTTAGAACTGTAACATCGAAGGTTTTATCTTCTCGAAAGGGAAGATCAAAGGAAGACAGGATGAGATAAAGCCAGCCGTTCCCAGGATGAACCTTATCTGACTGAGAAAAAGTTCGCCCAGAGCGAAAATCATGAGGGTTAATTTGACACAACGGGGTAACTCTACAAACATGAATTTTTTCCTCTTCCTCGTTAACCTATGAAATGACAAGTTTACCTGTTTACCTACTAACAAGCCCTTTTTAGTCCGTCCTTCTTTATTATTACAATAGTAATAATAAAGGTCTGCCTCAAAATACTTGAAAGACTCATCTACAACAGAATTGTACCATTTATAGATGAAATTATTCCACCCGAGCAAGCTGGCTTTCGTAAAGGTCGGAATTGCACTGATCAGATCCTTGGCCTAACCAACTTTATAGAAAACGGCTTTCAATCTGGCCTGAAAACTGCTGCAGCATTCGTAGACCTTACTGCTGCCTATGACACGGTCTGGAAGAAAGGCTTAATACTCAAGCTGACCAAAGTAATCCCCAACCTCCATATTGTCAACTTGATAACAAACATGTTAAGTGACCGTCGCTTCCAAGTTCAACTGAATAGCTCTCAAAGCAAGACGAAGTATTTGAACAATGGTCTGCCCCAAGGATCTGTGTTGTCTCCTCTGTTGTACAACCTGTACGTACATGATCTGCCAACATCTCAGTCAAGGAAATTCATGTATGCTGATGATATGACTTACGCAGTACAAGGTAACAATTGGCAAGAAATGGAGTCAAAACTTGAAGATGATCTTGATC
>NW_007382325.1:7206-9203 GCF_000475195.1 Diaphorina citri | reverse complement strand
GCACCTGTGCTAGTTGACATTTTCAACTCGTCATTTCAACTTGGTATTTTTCCTGACTTATTTAAATCTGCCGTCGTAACTCCTTTGCATAAAAAAGGCTCTTTGTCATCCATCACCAATTATAGGCCGATTTCATTGCTCAACAGCTTTTCCAAAATTCTTGAGAAACTCGCTCACTACAGACTGATCCTTCACTTGGAAAGTCAGCATTTGTTGAATAAGGAACAATTTGGCTTTCGTGCGGGGACGTCGACGGCAGATGCCATCGCCAACTTTCTCATACATCTTGAGCGGTCTCTAGCGTCAAATTTACATACTTTGGGCCTGTTTTGTGATCTATCCAAGGCATTTGACTGCGTGGATTCCGCCATTTTGTTGAGAAAGTTGGGTTTTTATGGCGTTTCAGGCATCAGTCACCAGTGGTTCCGGTCGTACTTGGCTGAGAGATTTCAGGTCACAAAAATCGCTTCGGTAAAAGATGGAGTGAAGCTTTATAACTTCTCTAGTAGGCTGAAAATCAGGGCCGGGGTTCCGCAGGGCTCAGTTCTGGGACCTCTCCTCTTTCTACAGTTCACTGAACCTAATAGTTACTCTTGACTCTTGATTATTTTTATGAAAAGATCGAGGTCTGTCGCACTGTCGCACATAGCATCGCGCGACTACGCTTCCAATGTGCGACAGGCCCAAGATAACTTTTGTGTCTCATCATCATTCATCAGGCACCCTGAAGACGCGAAACACTTGTGGTTGACATTCGCCAGGATTTTCAAGAGGGGAAAAAATGTGAAAAGTGATTGCCAGACACACTTGGCTATTCTTTTCTTTTTTATTGTTCTTTACAGTTTCTCTACTCCTTCTATATACTCCCCTCTGTTTCTCCACAGTCTTGTACTCCTTTCACATTTCCTCTCTCATTGTCCTTCCACAGCTTTTGAGTTGAGTGTAATAAATATCTATGCGACAAAATGTCTGCATCAAAACCATAGGGCACGTTTCTGAAGGTAAAATAGGATGGGTCCGGTATCAAAAGAAAATATCGAAAAGCGCTTCCTCATCTAGCCTCAAGGAGCATGTGTCATTTGTTTGATCCGAATATTTTGTTACGCCCTAGGTATATGCATTACTACGAATAATTTGTGCATTTTAATTTGAAATGATAATAACATCCTTTGTAATTCTCCCTCTTCCTCTTCCTTCTCCTACCTCCGTCTTTGCCAATAAGAAAAGAAAAACTTTTTCTCGCTTCAATTTGTCTCTAGGGAAATCTCTAAGGGTATATCCGTGTTACACTTCCTGTTGAGAAATCACCAGAACACTTTTTACCGTTACTAAATCTAGGGAAAAAAAAAAAAAAAAAAAAAACGAAACGTTGGTTTACCATTTGAGAGGAACGTGCCGATTTTCTCTTTATTTTACTTCTATTTTTTTTTACGCTGTTAATTTTTATTTTTAGTCGTTTAACTTTCAGAGTTTGTACTATTCCACTTATCGGTTTGTATGTTATTCCACGTTTTATTTACTATTCAGTAGCGAAGTCGAGTAATTAGGTACGTTACGTAGTAATTAGGTACGTTACATAGCTATTAGTATTGCTATCTACTAGTTTTATTAGTACTTCAATTGTATCGTATCTGTCGATACCTGTACCAAAGTTAAATACCTTTTTCTACCCCTGAAAGGGATTTCTGGGAGAACTTCATTATCGTCAAAACAAATCCCAGGTAGATTAAACTTTATTGTTTATTCTAAGTCTGGTATTACTCGTTCATCTAACTATCGTGAAGAAGCTAGGATCGTTTTTCTTAACTAAGGCAACAGTTGCTGAGGAAATCCTTAGGCAAAAATTAAGAAAAGACAAAACAAACAAGGACGCAAAAACGAGCAAAATATGCAGGATCTCGTAAATTTTACCGTGAAAAACGTAAAAATATGTTGCATTGTCTGCCCGGGCATTTTAACCAGTATTTCTGGGCCGACAGGTAGCCCCTGTCACTCAG
>NW_007382325.1:418-1686 GCF_000475195.1 Diaphorina citri | reverse complement strand
TCCCGAACACAATTCCCATAATACTTCCTCGCCATTAGACTTATTCCCAATTGAAAACATTCCATATTAGACCAACAGTGTATTCTATTACCAGAAATCACAATCTGGCACTTGTTTGGATAATATTTTAGTTAATTTTCCAAAAACAAATGATACACTAATAAAAGATGTTAAACATCTTTAATGTTAGGTAGGTGATCCACGGTTTAGCACAAATAATTTCTTTTCCAATTGACAAAAAGAAAAATGGCGTGGAAAATTCCTGTCGCGGCAATCAATAATCCACTGGCTCCCCTCAATCTGCCGAATAAAACTTAAGGAGATCCTTCATAACGGTAACTTCCTCAAGTATCATGCCAGTCATTGAGTAAATGAGAAAAGGTCCACTGTTTTACTCCTAGCCTGTCCTGGAAATGGATTCTTCATTAGATTTCTGCCTTTAGATCTGGTAACATTTCGTTCCCATCAGTTAATCACACTCAAAGACACACTAGTATATATTCAAGAAATTCTGGATTAACGACTCGAAGATCAAATCTGCCCGGTCCTTACAAAGGGTATACTGGTAAGTAATCGTAATGAGTGCAAGGAAACGGCTCATTATACCAATTCGAGATTACGCTGTGTGCTACCCACTTAAGTGCACACCGCCATCAGTACTTATGATGAAACTATACTAAATAAATATTGTAATATACCTCTCACAAACTATTTAGGCAGAGAGCCGAAATCGTCAGATTTAGCATCTGTTGTCATACAAATTAAGCACTTGATGCTCACTGGATGACGAGAAGTATATGGTTACTAATTTTAGATTGGATGGGTGTGGGATTCTTTAGTTGATAGGCAAACTTGCCAGCTAGCCAGAGTCTTTGTAGCACATGAAATTCATGTTGACTCTAGGATTTATCATGAGCGTGCTCACAGGATGGATTAATGCAAAATCTCGAGAATGCATACCTGACTGATGTAGGGGTACAATTCAACCTGATAGTTTAGAGGTCATTTTCATAAGAATGGTAGCACAAAATCTTGTTGCAGCAACCTGCAGCTCCTTCTCCCCATCTATTCTCTTCTCTCCCTCCCTTCCTCCCCATTCCTCCTCCTCCGCCTCCCATCCTATTCGTCCTTCCCCACCCCAATCCTCTCAGCATCTCTAACCCCCGTATCCTAGTCCTACTCATCCTTTCCTCCTCCCATTCTATTCCTTGTTCCTTTCCCCACTCCCCAGTCCGCTTATCCCCCTCCCCATCCTACGGCCTTCCTAT
>NW_007382325.1:0-374 GCF_000475195.1 Diaphorina citri | reverse complement strand
CACCCCATCCTCCCCCTCCCCATCCTACTCCTCCTCCCCCTCCCCATCCTATTCCTCCTTCCCCTCCTTTACTACACCCCTACCTTTCTCCGAATCAGAGTTTCTCAATTCGTGATCCGCTTTACTTCTTGCAGAAACAGTTCTCTGTAAGAAGTCTTGAGGAACCTAGAGAGTTTTGTCTGTTCCCCACCACCGTGGATGAGATTAGGAAAGTTGTCAAAAACTTTGGCAACAAAGGTTCCACTGGTGATGATATGATACCTATCACACTTATTAAGCTGTGTGTAGACGAGCTGGCACCTGTGCTAGTTGACATTT
Source organism: Diaphorina citri (assembly GCF_000475195.1). Lineage (NCBI taxonomy): Eukaryota > Metazoa > Arthropoda > Insecta > Hemiptera > Psyllidae > Diaphorina > Diaphorina citri. The sequence goes on along the minus strand of NW_007382325.1, from coordinate 56 downwards.
TCAACTCGTCATTTCAACTTGGTATTTTTCCTGACTTATTTAAATCTGCCGTCGTA
>NW_007382324.1:0-9203 GCF_000475195.1 Diaphorina citri | reverse complement strand
ATGTTGGACATTCATACCTTCATCTGATGAATTCTCAACACAATTCACTTTGTGTTTGTGCCTCCTGGTTTTGCACAACGCTGGATAGTGTCCTTTTCGCTTGCACTTAGTACAAGTCGTGTGAAACGCAGGACAACTTTTAGGAGGGTGGTTTTTACCACACCTTTTGCACTTGAATTGAGATTGGACCTTCAATTGAGATTCAACCTGATGGGAGGGCCTGGTTCTGGCCTGAATTCTTGTGACTTCATATTTTTCCTTGTTGTTTTCATGTCTTATTTGCTGCTGGTTACTTAACGCCTCCTCAGCACCTTTGCAGTGATTGACAATGTCAAGCCTGTCTTCAGAATTTCGCAGTAACCTTTGCTGTAACTCTCTGTCTTTAATGATCACGGTGTATCTACGAGAGAGACTATCTTGTCTTCTGACAAATTTACTTATTCAGCCGAAGTTTCCTAGCTATGACAGGGAATGGACCGCTGGAAAAACTAAGGAATAATATGACTCACTCTGAAGAGGATCTCGTAAAAGATCTTCAACAGAGGACAGAGTAGCATCCATCATGGTCACACTTCCCCGCAAGAGTGTTTAGAAAATTCGGTTTACCCCGCTGCAAACAGCACGGGATATGAGAGATTGATTAGAAAAGATAAACTTCTACACATACAAATTATTTGGCCCTTTCGGAGCCGGATTTCCCTTGTTACCCATTAGTTATATTACCCCATTACAGTTCTGGGAGTATTCGGTGCTAACAATATTATCAAAACCTATTAAACCGCATACCATAGTCTCACTTCAACTCCAGCGCTCGTAGAGTCAACACCTCTCTCGCGATCTTGGTCTGACGATGGGAATCTGAGTATTCCCGAAAGCTCACCAAACTTTCTTTAGTTGAATGTCGAATCTCAATTGTCTTTTTAAAATTTATAATTTAATTTGTGAAGATTCTTTTCTAAATAATTATTCCGATAATTATTTGCATTTATTTTGGAACAAAATAAGTTTGGAATAGTGTTCTTTTACATTTTAGGGGGACATACGAGCTCCATATCAAATCTTTGACTTTGTTATAAAAGGCACTTCCTTGTTGAATTCTTCGGTCCATTTCCTTATTTATTGGGCTGTCTTCAGAAATGATACTTCCCAGGTATTTAAAGTGATCCACCTTCTTCAATGTTGTTCCACTCATTACAATGTCTCCTTCAACAGGTTCCTCACTTTTCAGTACAACGATCTCGCTTTTACCTGCACTGAATTTTAGACCATATTCGGCGGCTATATATGTCCACTTATCAATTTGGGTTTGTAATAGATCAGTTGCGCTTACTTGTGTGATGTTTCAAAGTTATAGAGCAGGAAAAATGAGGACCAACGGAATTTTTCTTTTTCTTCTACGACTTCTAGATACCGAGATAAATCGATTTAAATAATACCGATAAATCGTAAAGTTTGACGTCACGACATATGCTCCCGTAGGCGATGACGTCATAATTCATGACTCCCGCTTCGTTTGTTTGTGCGCAAGCGTTTCTGCGCATTTTGACATTAAGTCTGACGTCACAACTCTTTGAACTTTTTAATTAAAACGGCAATTAAAAATTGAATTTTCGACCTTTTACAGTTATTTTTTCGGAGTTTTGACCTCCGATTTGGATTTTCCCCAACTTTTTACATAGGAATCGACCATTTATTTATAATTTTTACCCATTTGCAACTGCTCCATTGCTATGAAGCTTACTCCCCCCTTCTCCCTGATATAGGTATTTTTGCATTAAAATTTAAAATACATTAAATAAAAATAAACTGATTCCGTGTGGGGTTTCTGGATAAAAATCCACGTGGCCCTAGTTGACCGAAACGTTGGCAAAAAAAAAAATAAATAAATAAACTGATAATGTTTATCTTTACAAAAATTATAATTATGAAAGATGAACTACGAAAAAAAATAATCATTTTAGAAGTATCGAACTGTGGACCTGCTTCCTACGACCCTAGTCGATTTACCATTCAGCCAATATTTAAGTTGATTGTTGATTTAAAGGCGCTTTAACAAACCAGATATAAATTTCAATCATTGCGACTTTAGCGCTTCTACGTGTAGCGGATGTTTATATATATATATATACTAGTAAATCTGTTCTAGAACAGGTAACATCGTAACTTCAACTGTTTTCTTGATTTAGGTTCCTCTTCTCCATCTCTCACGATCTTGTGCTTCGTCCTTTATTTCTTCAAATGTCCTTCCTTTCAATATGTCCGTCAGCATTCCGAATTTCTTCCAGTGGCGTAGCGTGTATGTATATGGCGTGTATGGCGGCCATACAACTCAAAAGTTCACTCTAATGCCCATAAATATTAATGGCATGTACCTACTGTGATGGGACTTGGTAGACCTGTGCATGAGCGCTACAAGGCCCTACACTTGAATTTAGACCACGCTACGCCACTGATTTCTTCCTTCCTCTCGATCTCGTTCCTTCAATTCTTCCTTCCATGATTCTTCTCTGTATACAGTCTCTTCTTAAAATATGCCCCAGCCAGCTTCTTTTTCTCTTCTTTATTGTTCTTGAGAAGAGTTGGATGTTTAGAAAACCAAATTGAAAAAAAATCCCACGGCCTGAGGTATTTAGAAAACCAAACTGAAAAAAATCCCACAGTCTGAGGGATATTGAGGGGCTCCTTCCTCTTTAGTGTGCTGCTCCGTACAAATCTTATCACAACACACAGTGTTGCCAAACGTGTCAGATGACTTTGTTGTCATATGTACAAGACAAATGCAAAACTGTAGAAACAATATCCTATCTCACCTCGTCCGAGCTCATCTCAGCCCTGTTCATAAACACCCCCTCAGATTTCAGACTTCACGGTGTGTTTATGTACCGGGCTAGGATGAGCTCGGACGACGTGAGATAGCTGTCCCGGCGGCAATTTTTATTTTTTTTATATATATATTTATCAAATCAAATCAAATCAAATCAAATTTTATTGAACATAAATACAATAATGGAGGAGTTGCAAATGGGTAAAAATTATAAATAAATGGTCGATTCCTATGTAAAAAGTTGGGAAAAATCCAAATCTGAGGTCAAAACTCCGAAAAAATAACTGTAAAAGGTCGAAAATTCAATTTTTATAGGCTAATCTTTCATGCCCAAATTTTCCTCTCTGAGTTTATCTTTTTTTCGTCCCCCCCTTTTCCCTCTCTCTCTCTTTCTCCCTCTCTCTCTCTCTCCCATTACTCCTTCCCTTACCCTCAATCTTTCCTTCTTTTTCTCCCCCCCCGTTCTCTTGCCCTCTATCTCAAGATGGCTTTCTCTCTCTCTCCCTTTCTTTCTCTCTCTCCTCCCCTTTCTGCATCTCTCTCCGATCTTCACGCTTTATACTCATAATTATTCTTCCTTTATCTCCCATCTCTTTTTCTCTCTCGCCATATTTATTTTGTTTGCAAATTCAATAGCTTTCTCTCTCTCTCTCTCCCTCTTCATTCTTTCCCCCTTTAACTCTTTCTCTTTCGCTATATTTTCTCCTTTACCATTACGATTTTTCTTTCTCTCTCTCCCTCCCTCTCTCTATCTTACCCACACCAGAATTTACTTTCCACTGTCCATTTGTCTCTCTTTTTTTTCACTTTTTCCCTTTTGACTATTATTCTCTCTTTCTCTTTCTCTCTCTCTCTCTCTTTCTCTCTCTTTCTCTCTCTTTCTCTCTCTCTCTCTCTCTCTCTCTCATACACTTTTTCTCTCCCACACTTATTATTATTTTTATCTAAATTTCAAACTCCCTTTTACACTATTTTTCCCTCTTTAATTCTCTCTCTCTCACTCTCTCTCAAAGTTGGTTCATAATACTCGGTATTAGTCGTAAATTTCCGAATAAACTTTGCCCGGAAATGTTTTTTTGGGGTCTGTGCAGAATCCTGGCCAATGTTTTTCCCCATATGGGATTTCGTGACCGTATACCTACTGGACGTTCCTTTTTTGTTTATGAGTAATAAAACTTAAAGATAATAGTAATAATAATAATCATAATCATAATAATAATAACTGCTAACTGATAACTAGCTGCTAACTGAGTTAGCCAGCTAACTGATAACTAGCTGCCACGAAAATCGTTGCTCCGCGGAAAATCTAATTTTATTCTTCTCGAATTTTTAATTTTCATTTACTGTGAACTTTTACTGTCTGGATTGTGACCTCTACAAGAGATACTCCGTGGAAACAAAAAGAACTGGTACCATGTCTCAATCCACGTCCAGAGGTACTCGTCTCCCGAGGCCTCCTAACAGAGATCCAAGGTATTGTCGACCTACCTTCAGATATGTCCAATCCTCTGACACAAGTGATTACAACACAGCAGATGAAGAAGAAGAACCCGTGCAACGACGTAACAAGAGTTCAGTCGGTACGACTCGTACCTTACTGAACAATCTACCTACTACTTCCACCAACATCTCTAATAATCTGGATGACGAGTCAAGTGGCGCTTCCAGTCAATCTTCAACCCCCAAAACCACGGGGACCAATGTGACGAGAATATTCAGAAGATCTTTGGGCGCTTCCATAGGGGAAAGTCCCGGATCTCCTCTGACCCAGTCATCTCAAGCGACTACAATATCACGTCACTCAGGTCGTATGCGTTGGGATAGAAACCTAAATATGAAATTATTAGACGCATACTATATTTCTACTGAACTCGACGCCAATAGGAAGCAGTACATGAGAAGATTAGAAATGCTATGGAACAGTGACCCAACCAACCCGAATATTGATGGAAATAAACTGGCAACTCGTGTGAGATATATCCTTAAGCGGAAATTGTATTCTGAACCTGAGATTGAAGCCATCAAGAGAAATGTTCGATCGAAACTAACCATTGCACCGACTAGTACAACAAGTCCAATAACACAACACAGCATGAACCATGATGATGAGCTGCAACATGTGAATGATTCATCCTCAATATTGAATACCAATACTAATAATGAGCCTCATATTACAGATTCTCTTGTCTCAATCAATATTGAAAGTGACCTTTATAACTCGATCAACAACAAATTTCAGGAGTTCAGAAACGAGTATGAGACTATGCCACCTGATCAAAGGCCTATGATTCCCAAGATCCCATACAATTCCAAATGTTACAATATGGTGAATGATGTGAATGATGCTCTCAAAAATACATTTGCATCTAGTGGAAATATACATCAAACTCATGGCTTCGTCTACTTTGCTGCTCTTACTGTTTGTTTCCTCTTGAACATTTCTATCGAGAATGGACCGAACACAAGATGCAATCGTAGAAATTCTATTCCACCTTGGAAATTGAGACTCGAGAGGAAGATAGATGCTATGAGAAAGCATATCGGTGTCCTGACTCATTATTTTGCAAACAACTGTAATGTATCTGAAAAAGTCAAAATCAAAGTTAGAAATATCCAATATTTTAAAGAAATTCATATAGCTATACAATTTACAAATAATTCTAATATCACAGATAAGTTACTATTAAGGGCAAATGTCAATTAAATCACAGTTAAACATAGAACACAAAAATAATACATTAAAGAATAAATGCCTACAAAACAATTGTCAAGTTTACAATAAATCAAAAGGCTATACAAAATTGGTGATTCCTCAAAGGGTTAAGATGTCAATAATTTACAATAAATAATTTTTCCGATCAACTGATCTTTGTCAAACTGCCTACAATTAACATTAAACGATATGTAACCTGTACAAATAAATTACATTAAAAATTAGTCTGAATCATTGTCACAAATATAATCAAATAACCTAATTGGTTTTGTTATGTTTCTTTTAGGTCGACTATTACTAGTCATCTCCGTGACTGGCCTACAATACCCATGATCTTTCAGTGGTGTTGTATAACACTCAGAAGAATCAGAAGAACCTGAAAGATTACTTGTATTATCTAGACGGTCAAGACCAGACTCAGGAGTACACTGCTGACTGTCGATAATGAGAGGATCAGGATTAGGAGCTGTCAAAATCTGGTCAAAGTCAGACAACGTTGTACTTGCAGAACCAATATTCCCTGATGAATGATGAGGCTGACTAGTGCACGAATTTGACAAGTTTTCCAAGGATGTAGATACTTGATCTCTATCTCCCCCTTTTTTATTCTCATAAAAGTCATCAAACTTTGCATAGGTTTGATAACTTGGTGAAATAAAATTGTTACATGAGAACTCTACTTTGGTCTTTTTTATTTTGATAGAATTCCTTCTTAGAACTGTACCATTTTCTAGTTTAACCAGATAAGATCTAGGGAACTTCAATTTTTTAACTATGATACCAGGTATCCAAATATTATTTTCATATACTAAAACTTTTTGGTTGGGTTTGAAATTTTCAGGAGGTTTAGATCTTTGATCATAGTATTCTTTACTCTTTTTATGATTTTCCTGAATTTTGTTTTTTATTTGATTTCTTTTTTCAGCACTAACTGGTTTTAATTTACTGTTACTGACAGGTATTTTTGTTCGAATGAGCCTGCCCAACAGTATCTCAGATGGAGATAAACCTAGAGTTGGCAATTTTGTAGCTCGGTACTCAATCAACAAGTCCAAAAAATCTGTTTTCAAGTCAATGGATTTTTTAATGATATTTTTAGCAATACCTACAGCTTTCTCAGCAAGAGAATTTGATTTTGGATGAAGAGGACTACTGTAAATCCACTTGATATTGTACAAGCTGCAGAATTCTTTTATTTCTTTTGAATTAAAAGGACTGTTGTCAGAGACACATCTCTGAGGTATACCAAAATTAGAAAATATTATTTTCAATTTTTTAATGATTTCACTACAAGATTTACTTCTTAATTTTACTATTTCTAACCATTTGCTGTAATGGTCTACAACTACTAAGTAATCTTGAGCTTGGTATGTCATAATGTCCATTCCTAATTGTTCAAAAGGTAAGTTTGGAACATCATGAGACAACATGGTTTCATTAGTTTTAGCTCTTTGGTATTTTTCACATAGGTAGCATTTTGAGATGAAATTTTCTAAATCATTGTTCATGTTAATCCAATACATACTTTGTGACGCTCTGGATTTTGTTTTTACAATGCCCATGTGACCTTGATGAAGCAGTTTTAATGCTTTATCTTTCAAGGAGGTAGGTATGACTACTCTATCATTGTAATACAATACATTGTTATGGTCTACTGAGAGCTCATTTCTTAAGTTCCAAAAATGTCTAATTTGGGAACTATTTTTTGGGATGCTATTTTTATTTGAAGGCCATCCATCATAACAATATTTTACAATGCTTTTCAACAATGGGTCTTTTTCTTGTTCTTTTTTCAAGAATTCAAGATTGAACAATGTTTCATTTTCTACCACATGAATTACACTACTAGTACCTAGTTCATTTTCATTGGTTTCAGGGCTAAAATTTCTTGAGAGGAGATCAGAAATATACATTTCTTTACCTTTTCTATACTCAACACTGAGTCTATATTTCAAAAGTCTAAGTCTCATTCTTTGGATGCGGTTAGAAACTATTTTACACATATTTTTCTGAAAGATGGATACAAGAGGTTTATGATCTGTGATCACTTGAACATCATACCCATAGATGTAATTATGGAATTTGTTACATGCAAATAGAATACCTAACATCTCTTTTTCAATTTGAGGATAAGAGACTTCAGCTTTATTCAAGCTTCGAGATGCAAACGCTACTGGTTGTTTGTTTTGTAAAATAACACATCCAATACCTAGCTGACTAGCATCACACTCAATTGTAATGGGCAACTTAGGATCAAAGTGTCTAAGTGTAGGAGCTCTACTAACTATCTCAATCAAAGTCTTCACAGCTTTATCTTGAGCGTCACCCCAATGCCACGATACATCTTTTTTCAATAGTAATCTGAGTGGACTAGTTATTTCAGCCATTTGAGGAATGAAATCCCTAAGGTAGTTGAACATACCTAGAATAGCTTGCAACTGTTTTACATTTTTAGGTACTTTAATCTCTCTCAATGCTGAAACTCTTTCTTCATCAGGCTTTGTGCCATTTTTATTGAACAATAGGCCTAAATATTTAATTTCAGGTAACATGTACTGGAATTTTTCTTGGTTGAATTTAATGTTCAACTCTCTAGCTCTGGTAAATACCTGATTCAAGGTAGTATTATGTTCTTCTACTGTGCTACTTGCAATAAGAATATCGTCAAAGTAGATTGTTACTCCTGGAATGTCACCAAAACATTTTGCATTACACCTAGAGAAAATCTCAGGTGCTACAGAGACACCAAAAGGAAGTCTGCAAAATTTGAAATAACCACAAGGACTATTAAAAGTACATAGGTCTTGGGACTCACTATCTAATTCAACTTGATAGTATCCATCTCGGAGGTCAACAACTGAGAACACTGATTTACCGGCTAGTCTAGCTTTGATATCCTCTAAAGTAGGAACAAGGAATTTATCAAGCTTTAAATTTCTATTCAAATCTACAGGATCAAGACAAAGTCTTAAGTCACCAGAGGGTTTTTCAACTATCACTAGATTGCTTACCCAGTTAGCTGGGCGATTTACAGGTTTAATTATACCCTTTTTCACTAGCTTATTTAATTTGCTCTCCAATTTTGGTAATATAGAAAGAGCAACCCTTCTTGGCGGTTGAATAGTAGGAGACTCAGTCTGATTTGAGCTGTAAGGTAGCCTTATCTGGAAATTTACCTAATCCAGTAAATACATCCTTGTACCTTTGTACAAATTCAATTTTTGAACCATTTGAAATGGTATTTACTCTAGTGATCAAATTTAATTGTTCACTAGCCCCTGCACTCAACAGAGGTATTAGTCTGCGCATACGTTTGGATCGTCTGACAATAACAAAATTTAATGACACTGACTCCTTACCTTTTCTGTCAACACTCAGCACTGCACACCTGGCTGGTTTGATCTGGAACCCACCATAGGCATAGATTTTCAAATGACAAGGTTTCAACTGAATTCTCTCAGAAGTCTGAATTTTCTGAAATAAATCAAAAGGCAAAATATTTAAATCTGAACCAGTATCAATTTTAAAATTGATTTTAACACCCCCAATTGAAACTTGGTGCATCCAACATGACACATTAGAAATAATATGTTGGACATTCATACCTTCATCTGATGAATTCTCAACACAATTCACTTTGTGTTTGTGCCTCCTGGTTTTGCACAA
>NW_007382323.1:7776-9203 GCF_000475195.1 Diaphorina citri | reverse complement strand
TTTTGGCGCAAGCACAGGTGTGGTTTAACGCAAACAGATTGCATCTGAATCAGTCTAAGACTCAGCATATTGTGATTAGCCTGAGCACAGCCAACACTTTTGAGAATCCTGACTCTGTAGATCTTCTTGGCTTTCGCATAGATCCACAGCTTAAGTGGCATGCTCATATTGACAAAGTAGCCAAGAAGGTCAGCAGTCGTATCTTCCTCTTGCGCAGACTCCAGAGTCAGGTTTCTCGAGAAGCTCTAAAAAATGCCTATTATGGCCTTGTGCATTCAATCCTAACGTACGGCATTCTATTGTGGGGGCATTCTACCAGCGTCCCTCAACTTTTCATTCTCCAAAAGAAGGCCGTACGGATTGTGAGTGGAGCACAATATCTAGAACACGCCAAGCCACTTTTTATCCAGCTTGGTATCCTTACGCTTCCCTCCCTCTTTATCCTGCAATGTCTTCTGCACACCAAGAAGAACATTGCAGAGTTCCCTAACTTCGAAGCCGCGCATTCTTATGACACGAGGAACAAAAACAATCTGGTTCCATTCCATCATCGTGTATACGCGGCTAGGAACGGTACTAATTACCACGGGATATCATTTTACAATAAACTTCCTCTGTCGATTAGGGACTTACCATTGCCCTCATTCAAAAGATTCATTGAAAATTACTTAAAATCAAAGGCTTTCTACTCGACAGAGGAGTTTCTGCTGACTGATTCGGATTCAATCTGTTTGCCTACAGATATCTGAGTATAGGTATCGATGTGTAGGTAGGTACATAATTATTACATTAGTTTTTGTTTTCTTTTTTACTTCTTTTGCTCTAGATTATATTCACATTTTGTCTCATTCTTTGCTTTTTTTTCTACTGTATATACCTATTGATGTATGTTAACAACCCAGACGGTTTTGAAGGGCCGACCTCGGCACGACAGAGGGCGCGTTTTTAAGGAAAGGGGAGAATATCGGAGCGGCAGATCGTGAGCCCCATGTGGGGCGAGTGCTCGGCCCGGTTGGAGGAGGGTCCCCCCGGAGCGCTTAAGCGGCGAGGAGCGAGCCCGGTAGTGGGTTTGTGTAGCGTTCGTTGGGAGAGATATAGCCGCCGCCTCGCCGAAAAGCCTATGAATTTTATCAGAAATCAGACTAGCAATTGCGTCATCCTACAGCCGGCGGTTGTAGATTCTCAACCCATCCTTTCCTTCCTCTTACCTGCCATTCTAGCACCTCTGTAAGCTTCAGCACTCTCTCATTGATGTCCAGCGCTAATAAGCAGATCCTAGGTAACTCTTTTCTACTCTCTACCTCTAATTACACATCAAAGAGAAGTATACTATGTTCTATGAAGTTCAGATCCTTCGTAGTTTGAGGGAAACACTTCATGGTTTCATAGTTATATAGTTTTCAAAAATAGTACAAAGTGGTAAACCA
>NW_007382323.1:0-1093 GCF_000475195.1 Diaphorina citri | reverse complement strand
ATCAAGAGGACTGACTCTCAACTTGGAGGTGCTAGGTTCAAATCCCGGCCAGGGCGAAAATTTTCTAACCGAACTTTTCCGTTCTTGGATAGGCATGGATGTAAAAGAATGTGCCTTGAAGATTTGCGAAAGCAGTTCCAAGGTACAATACTTTTTTAAATAATACTTAGCTACCAACTTTTTTCTTTCGTTGATCTGTACCTACTGTTTCAGATTGTTCAATAAAATCATGTGTCTAAAAAATTGTTTTAGTATCTTAGATCTATTTTCCTAGTTGTCACAGTCCAGAATGTCATGAAGTTACTAAATAAAAAAAAGGGTAGGGATTATTATGGTTTAAATCTTGACATTATTTCTTGTGTTTCAGATCTTATAGCACCTGTGCTTGCCAAACTCATTAATTTATGTTTTTCTGAATGTATGTTTCCATCTTGCTTGAAACAGTCTCGTACATCCTGTATTTAAACAGAAAGGTGATAAATCCATGGCTTCATCCTATAGGCCAGTATCAATCTTACCGATTCTAAGTAAGATTGTTGAAAGGATCATCTCAGATCAAATCCTTATGTTTATAGATTTTTATGAACTGTTTTCACCTTGCCAATTCGGATTTCGTAAACATCTAAGTACAACTGACGCGGTCAATTTTTTTAATAATTTCATCTCTGCATCCTTCAATAGAAGAGCGCACATATACGCCACTATGTGTGACCTTTCTCGCGCTTTTGAGTGTCTGAACCACGCTATTTTGCTAGGAAAACTAAGACACTATAGATTTAATGAGCAGAGTGTCAAACTCTTAAAATCCTACCTTGAAAACCGACCTCAAATTGTCAAGATAGGTGATAAACATTCTGACCCTTGTCTTTTGAATACCGGTATACCAACTGGTTCGATCTTAGGGCCTCTAATATTCTTGCTCTACATCAATGACTTACCGGTAAACTTACCTGACTACGCGAGAACGACTATCTTCGCAGATGACACCACCCTGTTTGTGGAAGGTAGTAATCAGGACGATCTGATTGGTAGAGGTGAAATAGTTTTGGCGCAAGCACAGGTGTGGTTTAACGCAAACAGATTGCATCTGAAT
>NW_007382322.1:0-9203 GCF_000475195.1 Diaphorina citri | reverse complement strand
TTTTTTTTTTAAACGCTTCCTGACCGGGAAACGTAATTGGCGCAGTCGGTAGGATCTGCGGCTGAAACGAAGCAATCGTTTCCAAGTTCACCTAGTGAACCTCCTGGACTTCAACCTATAGTAGCCGAATCGACGTCTACCTGGACGAAGGTGCTTTTTAAAGCTTCACCAGCGAACCTGCCTACAGATCCCAAAGAAAACGGAGACTCCAACCCCGGAAATCCTCCACCCTTCTTCACGACAACTCTTCAGCAACTACCAACAGCTACAAAGATCATCTCTGAGACTCCAATCCCAGACTCACTTCAGATACATGACTTCCCTGCTCATCTTAGCCTTGTCGTAAGTACATTTTGTCTTTAGTGTCTTGATCATTTAGCTGTACCTACCTTTTTTGAAATCTCCGTCTAGGACGTAAAAACTGTAAAACAGGACCAAAAGACCAGAAGAGCTGAAAAGAAAAAAAAATACGAGTAGAGAAAAGATCGGATGGAAGTTATACGAAATCGAATGAATATGAAATGTAGTTTGTACTGCATTTGATATTTGCCAGATTTGACTTGTGCTTGAATTCAAGTGAGCCGGAACAACTAGAAACAAAATGAGGTTTACACTGCATGTGAAACATATTAGATCCAACGTGTGTTTGCTCTGTAATACCGATAGAGTAAATCGCTTGAATGCGGTGCCGATCAACTCTGTGTCGTATGATATGTAGCGTCGGCAGATTTTCCTGTACGGACTTGGTGGTTTTTGATAGCATCATCATCATTTCTAGACTTCGTCTCTATCGACGAGTGGGTTTGATCTCGTTCCTTACTAGATCTTATGGTCTCGAGTTCTTGAACCCCCCAGAATAGCCGCCATTTTTTTTCCTTATACCGATAGGCCACGCCCGCAAAAAAAAAAATATACGAATAGACCGTCATGATCGTAGGACCCGAAAGACCAGAAGTGCTGAATAACTTGAAAAATAAGTCAGTCTTTCGTTATTTCACCATGGCGTTCTCGGAAATTTTATTTATAATCGATTTGGACGGCTTTCGGTGCGAGGGAGAGTTTATCCCGAAGGAGATGGCGGTCATCGATCGGTCGGCGCGGTTAGCAAAACTGTACAGGTACCAGCTCCCTTCGTGGTACAAATCGAGTTACACGTCGCGATTTGAGACGAAACATATACACGGGCTGTCCGAGCTGAATTTTTCGTGCGACTTTCCGCCGGAAGCCATCGACACACATATCGATGAAATGATCAGACGATGTACGGCGGAGTCGAAGCGCATCGGGTACAAAGGCGGGTGTTTGGAGAGAGATCTTCTCGGGCGACGGGGTGCCACAGCTGATCAGTACGTGAACATCGAGATGTTCAATGTTCCAAAGTTCGACATACTATATGATACTATCCCATCGTCCGTCGTGTGTGCCGTAACCGATCGGACGACCTACTACTGGTACCGGCGCGCCGCCCACAAAGTCAGATTCATCAGAGCCGACGAATGCAGATTCCACAAGAAAGTGATCGACAAAAAGACGGGAGTCGAAAAGCGGGCGCACTGTCCGCTATTGGAGGTATTCTACTTCAATTTATATCTCGAAACGATGGCGGACAAGGCTCACGTCCCTTCGTCGTTCGTCCCCAGTATTTGCCGCGGCGTTACCAACAATTAGCACGTATGCGGCGTGAGAAGATACACTCTGGCCGGACAATATCCCGCGCGCGTGTTACGTAACTCACTACTCACATTCCTAAGGACTAGAAGGGTTCCCCCTCCACTAAGTGTCCCTGATATTGGTCCATTTCTCTGATAACAATACCATATAAATAGACTGACTTCTCCATCAGACTTCAGATTCTCATCCTCAAGAGTTGCTATTGAGTGTCGACAGATCATTGTGTTATTTTATTCAAATAAACATTTTATACTCTTTAATATATTATTTTTCAAAATAAAATAAATTGAGTTTTTTTTTTTAAACGCTTCCTGACCGGGAAACGTAATTGGCGCAGTCGGTAGGATCTGCGGCTGAAACGAAGCAATCGTTTCCAAGTTCACCTAGTGAACCTCCTGGACTTCAACCTATAGTAGCCGAATCGACGTCTACCTGGACGAAGGTGCTTTTTAAAGCTTCACCAGCGAACCTGCCTACAGATCCCAAAGAAAACGGAGACTCCAACCCCGGAAATCCTCCACCCTTCTTCACGACAACTCTTCAGCAACTACCAACAGCTACAAAGATCATCTCTGAGACTCCAATCCCAGACTCACTTCAGATACATGACTTCCCTGCTCATCTTAGCCTTGTCGTAAGTACATTTTGTCTTTAGTGTCTTGATCATTTAGCTGTACCTACCTTTTTTGAAATCTCCGTCTAGGACGTAAAAACTGTAAAACAGGACCAAAAGACCAGAAGAGCTGAAAAGAAAAAAAAATACGAGTAGAGAAAAGATCGGATGGAAGTTATACGAAATCGAATGAATATGAAATGTAGTTTGTACTGCATTTGATATTTGCCAGATTTGACTTGTGCTTGAATTCAAGTGAGCCGGAACAACTAGAAACAAAATGAGGTTTACACTGCATGTGAAACATATTAGATCCAACGTGTGTTTGCTCTGTAATACCGATAGAGTAAATCGCTTGAATGCGGTGCCGATCAACTCTGTGTCGTATGATATGTAGCGTCGGCAGATTTTCCTGTACGGACTTGGTGGTTTTTGATAGCATCATCATCATTTCTAGACTTCGTCTCTATCGACGAGTGGGTTTGATCTCGTTCCTTACTAGATCTTATGGTCTCGAGTTCTTGAACCCCCCAGAATAGCCGCCATTTTTTTTCCTTATACCGATAGGCCACGCCCGCAAAAAAAAAAATATACGAATAGACCGTCATGATCGTAGGACCCGAAAGACCAGAAGTGCTGAATAACTTGAAAAATAAGTCAGTCTTTCGTTATTTCACCATGGCGTTCTCGGAAATTTTATTTATAATCGATTTGGACGGCTTTCGGTGCGAGGGAGAGTTTATCCCGAAGGAGATGGCGGTCATCGATCGGTCGGCGCGGTTAGCAAAACTGTACAGGTACCAGCTCCCTTCGTGGTACAAATCGAGTTACACGTCGCGATTTGAGACGAAACATATACACGGGCTGTCCGAGCTGAATTTTTCGTGCGACTTTCCGCCGGAAGCCATCGACACACATATCGATGAAATGATCAGACGATGTACGGCGGAGTCGAAGCGCATCGGGTACAAAGGCGGGTGTTTGGAGAGAGATCTTCTCGGGCGACGGGGTGCCACAGCTGATCAGTACGTGAACATCGAGATGTTCAATGTTCCAAAGTTCGACATACTATATGATACTATCCCATCGTCCGTCGTGTGTGCCGTAACCGATCGGACGACCTACTACTGGTACCGGCGCGCCGCCCACAAAGTCAGATTCATCAGAGCCGACGAATGCAGATTCCACAAGAAAGTGATCGACAAAAAGACGGGAGTCGAAAAGCGGGCGCACTGTCCGCTATTGGAGGTATTCTACTTCAATTTATATCTCGAAACGATGGCGGACAAGGCTCACGTCCCTTCGTCGTTCGTCCCCAGTATTTGCCGCGGCGTTACCAACAATTAGCACGTATGCGGCGTGAGAAGATACACTCTGGCCGGACAATATCCCGCGCGCGTGTTACGTAACTCACTACTCACATTCCTAAGGACTAGAAGGGTTCCCCCTCCACTAAGTGTCCCTGATATTGGTCCATTTCTCTGATAACAATACCATATAAATAGACTGACTTCTCCATCAGACTTCAGATTCTCATCCTCAAGAGTTGCTATTGAGTGTCGACAGATCATTGTGTTATTTTATTCAAATAAACATTTTATACTCTTTAATATATTATTTTTCAAAATAAAATAAATTGAGTTTTTTTTTTTAAACGCTTCCTGACCGGGAAACGTAATTGGCGCAGTCGGTAGGATCTGCGGCTGAAACGAAGCAATCGTTTCCAAGTTCACCTAGTGAACCTCCTGGACTTCAACCTATAGTAGCCGAATCGACGTCTACCTGGACGAAGGTGCTTTTTAAAGCTTCACCAGCGAACCTGCCTACAGATCCCAAAGAAAACGGAGACTCCAACCCCGGAAATCCTCCACCCTTCTTCACGACAACTCTTCAGCAACTACCAACAGCTACAAAGATCATCTCTGAGACTCCAATCCCAGACTCACTTCAGATACATGACTTCCCTGCTCATCTTAGCCTTGTCGTAAGTACATTTTGTCTTTAGTGTCTTGATCATTTAGCTGTACCTACCTTTTTTGAAATCTCCGTCTAGGACGTAAAAACTGTAAAACAGGACCAAAAGACCAGAAGAGCTGAAAAGAAAAAAAAATACGAGTAGAGAAAAGATCGGATGGAAGTTATACGAAATCGAATGAATATGAAATGTAGTTTGTACTGCATTTGATATTTGCCAGATTTGACTTGTGCTTGAATTCAAGTGAGCCGGAACAACTAGAAACAAAATGAGGTTTACACTGCATGTGAAACATATTAGATCCAACGTGTGTTTGCTCTGTAATACCGATAGAGTAAATCGCTTGAATGCGGTGCCGATCAACTCTGTGTCGTATGATATGTAGCGTCGGCAGATTTTCCTGTACGGACTTGGTGGTTTTTGATAGCATCATCATCATTTCTAGACTTCGTCTCTATCGACGAGTGGGTTTGATCTCGTTCCTTACTAGATCTTATGGTCTCGAGTTCTTGAACCCCCCAGAATAGCCGCCATTTTTTTTCCTTATACCGATAGGCCACGCCCGCAAAAAAAAAAATATACGAATAGACCGTCATGATCGTAGGACCCGAAAGACCAGAAGTGCTGAATAACTTGAAAAATAAGTCAGTCTTTCGTTATTTCACCATGGCGTTCTCGGAAATTTTATTTATAATCGATTTGGACGGCTTTCGGTGCGAGGGAGAGTTTATCCCGAAGGAGATGGCGGTCATCGATCGGTCGGCGCGGTTAGCAAAACTGTACAGGTACCAGCTCCCTTCGTGGTACAAATCGAGTTACACGTCGCGATTTGAGACGAAACATATACACGGGCTGTCCGAGCTGAATTTTTCGTGCGACTTTCCGCCGGAAGCCATCGACACACATATCGATGAAATGATCAGACGATGTACGGCGGAGTCGAAGCGCATCGGGTACAAAGGCGGGTGTTTGGAGAGAGATCTTCTCGGGCGACGGGGTGCCACAGCTGATCAGTACGTGAACATCGAGATGTTCAATGTTCCAAAGTTCGACATACTATATGATACTATCCCATCGTCCGTCGTGTGTGCCGTAACCGATCGGACGACCTACTACTGGTACCGGCGCGCCGCCCACAAAGTCAGATTCATCAGAGCCGACGAATGCAGATTCCACAAGAAAGTGATCGACAAAAAGACGGGAGTCGAAAAGCGGGCGCACTGTCCGCTATTGGAGGTATTCTACTTCAATTTATATCTCGAAACGATGGCGGACAAGGCTCACGTCCCTTCGTCGTTCGTCCCCAGTATTTGCCGCGGCGTTACCAACAATTAGCACGTATGCGGCGTGAGAAGATACACTCTGGCCGGACAATATCCCGCGCGCGTGTTACGTAACTCACTACTCACATTCCTAAGGACTAGAAGGGTTCCCCCTCCACTAAGTGTCCCTGATATTGGTCCATTTCTCTGATAACAATACCATATAAATAGACTGACTTCTCCATCAGACTTCAGATTCTCATCCTCAAGAGTTGCTATTGAGTGTCGACAGATCATTGTGTTATTTTATTCAAATAAACATTTTATACTCTTTAATATATTATTTTTCAAAATAAAATAAATTGAGTTTTTTTTTTTAAACGCTTCCTGACCGGGAAACGTAATTGGCGCAGTCGGTAGGATCTGCGGCTGAAACGAAGCAATCGTTTCCAAGTTCACCTAGTGAACCTCCTGGACTTCAACCTATAGTAGCCGAATCGACGTCTACCTGGACGAAGGTGCTTTTTAAAGCTTCACCAGCGAACCTGCCTACAGATCCCAAAGAAAACGGAGACTCCAACCCCGGAAATCCTCCACCCTTCTTCACGACAACTCTTCAGCAACTACCAACAGCTACAAAGATCATCTCTGAGACTCCAATCCCAGACTCACTTCAGATACATGACTTCCCTGCTCATCTTAGCCTTGTCGTAAGTACATTTTGTCTTTAGTGTCTTGATCATTTAGCTGTACCTACCTTTTTTGAAATCTCCGTCTAGGACGTAAAAACTGTAAAACAGGACCAAAAGACCAGAAGAGCTGAAAAGAAAAAAAAATACGAGTAGAGAAAAGATCGGATGGAAGTTATACGAAATCGAATGAATATGAAATGTAGTTTGTACTGCATTTGATATTTGCCAGATTTGACTTGTGCTTGAATTCAAGTGAGCCGGAACAACTAGAAACAAAATGAGGTTTACACTGCATGTGAAACATATTAGATCCAACGTGTGTTTGCTCTGTAATACCGATAGAGTAAATCGCTTGAATGCGGTGCCGATCAACTCTGTGTCGTATGATATGTAGCGTCGGCAGATTTTCCTGTACGGACTTGGTGGTTTTTGATAGCATCATCATCATTTCTAGACTTCGTCTCTATCGACGAGTGGGTTTGATCTCGTTCCTTACTAGATCTTATGGTCTCGAGTTCTTGAACCCCCCAGAATAGCCGCCATTTTTTTTCCTTATACCGATAGGCCACGCCCGCAAAAAAAAAAATATACGAATAGACCGTCATGATCGTAGGACCCGAAAGACCAGAAGTGCTGAATAACTTGAAAAATAAGTCAGTCTTTCGTTATTTCACCATGGCGTTCTCGGAAATTTTATTTATAATCGATTTGGACGGCTTTCGGTGCGAGGGAGAGTTTATCCCGAAGGAGATGGCGGTCATCGATCGGTCGGCGCGGTTAGCAAAACTGTACAGGTACCAGCTCCCTTCGTGGTACAAATCGAGTTACACGTCGCGATTTGAGACGAAACATATACACGGGCTGTCCGAGCTGAATTTTTCGTGCGACTTTCCGCCGGAAGCCATCGACACACATATCGATGAAATGATCAGACGATGTACGGCGGAGTCGAAGCGCATCGGGTACAAAGGCGGGTGTTTGGAGAGAGATCTTCTCGGGCGACGGGGTGCCACAGCTGATCAGTACGTGAACATCGAGATGTTCAATGTTCCAAAGTTCGACATACTATATGATACTATCCCATCGTCCGTCGTGTGTGCCGTAACCGATCGGACGACCTACTACTGGTACCGGCGCGCCGCCCACAAAGTCAGATTCATCAGAGCCGACGAATGCAGATTCCACAAGAAAGTGATCGACAAAAAGACGGGAGTCGAAAAGCGGGCGCACTGTCCGCTATTGGAGGTATTCTACTTCAATTTATATCTCGAAACGATGGCGGACAAGGCTCACGTCCCTTCGTCGTTCGTCCCCAGTATTTGCCGCGGCGTTACCAACAATTAGCACGTATGCGGCGTGAGAAGATACACTCTGGCCGGACAATATCCCGCGCGCGTGTTACGTAACTCACTACTCACATTCCTAAGGACTAGAAGGGTTCCCCCTCCACTAAGTGTCCCTGATATTGGTCCATTTCTCTGATAACAATACCATATAAATAGACTGACTTCTCCATCAGACTTCAGATTCTCATCCTCAAGAGTTGCTATTGAGTGTCGACAGATCATTGTGTTATTTTATTCAAATAAACATTTTATACTCTTTAATATATTATTTTTCAAAATAAAATAAATTGAGTTTTTTTTTTTAAACGCTTCCTGACCGGGAAACGTAATTGGCGCAGTCGGTAGGATCTGCGGCTGAAACGAAGCAATCGTTTCCAAGTTCACCTAGTGAACCTCCTGGACTTCAACCTATAGTAGCCGAATCGACGTCTACCTGGACGAAGGTGCTTTTTAAAGCTTCACCAGCGAACCTGCCTACAGATCCCAAAGAAAACGGAGACTCAATAAAAGTAGCCACTCAATTGTCTTCACGAGGCCAAGTGCACCCTGAACGCCAAGCACAGAGCCGAAAAAAAACTGCGGCCCCGCCGGGAATCGAACCCGGGCCTCCTACGTGCAAGCCTAGTGTGATACCCACTCGGCCACGGAGGTTGCTCCATTATATTTAACTCCAATTTTCATTTCAGAGTACAATGTCGGAATGGAGGCTCGTGTTTTGGCTCACGTTCATAATTCTGGCGGTCACCAATCTATTCTATCTCGTGTTCGGCTCGGCCGAAATACAACCCTGGAACGACCCCAACCCTGTAGTACAAAAGCCGCCCCCCCGAAGTGAAATAGAAATCGGCCCAGAACCCGAATAGAGTGCCCCAAAACCCGAATAGAGTGCCCCAGAACCCAAATAGGGGGATGCTTGTAGATTGAGTACGAATAGACTATCTTTGGACAAGCAACCACACTAGTAGATCATTGATGGCCGAGGCCACAAGTGAGCGTATTTGGATTAACTTCGGATCAAGCAATCTGATTGGGGTTGATTTCAAAAAATTCCGCCCGGGGCGGATTTTATCCTGATGGGATAATGTTCGTTCTCGGAACGGCTGGCTTTTTCCTATCCTGTCTTCCTTCTCTCTTCGATTTCGGGACGATAAGACCATAGCAGTTACAGCTCCCTCTGTCAAACCTCTTTAAAAAAAAAAAAAAAAAGAAGTGTAATCTGTGATTTAGTTTTTAAAAAAGTTTTTTTTTTTCTTTTATATTCATGTTCCATATTTGATTTTTTTTGTTAACTTATTTTTTGTGATGAACACTTTATCAAGCGCGTGTTACGTAACTCACTACTCACATTCCTAAGGACTAGAAGGGTTCCCCCTCCACTAAGTGTCCCTGATATAGGTCCATTTCTCTGATAACAATACCATATAAATAGACTGACTTCTCCATCAGACCTCAGATTCTCATCCTCAAGAGTTGCTATTGAGTGTCGACAGATCATTGTGTTATTTTATTCAAATAAACATTTTATACTCTTTAATATATTATTTTTCAAAATAAAATAAATTGAGTTTTTTTTTTTAAACGCTTCCTGACCGGGAAACGTAATTGGCGCAGTCGGTAGGATCTGCGGCTGAAACGAAGCAATCG
>NW_007382321.1:5845-9205 GCF_000475195.1 Diaphorina citri | reverse complement strand
TGATGGTCTTCAATTGGATAGGTTGACAATAGGTAGAGGTAGTAGTCGTCCGGACCTAGAGAATTGACGAGATAAGTAGACAAAACCATCTTGAACACGTCTTTTTAGGAAAGCTCATACATTTTCTCCTTCAGATGAGCAGGTATATCACCTCTCTCCAGGTACGAAAATCCGGATCAATTGGTTAATGCCAACCCTAAGAAGGTAGGTAATAAAACCATTTTGTGACTGACCGTAAATATGAAATCTCAATAAATCAATGAAAACCAGTGCCTCATAAAGTCATGAAATAATGACAATGAAATTAATTTCATTCGAAACTTTAGAATAAGGCTAAAAAGTCACCAGGTTGAAAATAAAGCGTTCGCCTTTTCCTTTGGAGGGGAAAAAACAAAACGCCCTATTCTTGTCTAAAAGTTTCTTCTGAAAACACATCAGCAGAGAGTAAGCACCATGAAGTATGAAGACTTAATAAAGACAATAGAACAGAAAGTTAGCGAGAGAGATGCTGATGAGAGGAGCGGAGAGTTATGAAAGGAAAGACCGAGAGGATTTCACGGAAGGGTAACAAAAACTAAAAACTACACCGAGCACAAAAAACAATACACTACGCTGAAATTGTATTCAATTTTCCCCAGTCGCTATAAAATATAAATTTTCCACTCTGCCATCAAACACACACCTCTGTGCTTTGTTCTAAAAGTTTTCCCTCCCTGCCTTCCCCTCAGTGCCCTCACACTTTCTATTGAATCATTCAACTGTTTATTTTCTCGCCTTTTGGGAAAAGTTTTCTGGGGAAGGATGATGACAAAAGTAATAATTTTAATAATAATATAATTAATAAATATAAATTTGTCTCCTACAGATTCATACAAAGTTGATACAGCAAAATGTCGGGTCTCATAAACAACTGAGGTCTTTAATTATATTACAAGGTGACTAAAAAGAAGTTTTAAATTAAACCTGTTGATTTAATGAGATTTACAGAAGACTTTTATAGATGTTTTATCTACAATTGAATCCTAGACAGCTAACAAATACTCTCTGTTTGGGCAATACTGTCAATTTGGTGATTTTATTTCGGAGAAGTGTTTCATATAAACTCTGCGTAGCTGCGTACCTATGTATCAGTACGATCGAGGGTGATTTCCATTCTTCAAGTGGAACTCTCGTCAGCCATGTAATATTTCCAACTGAATTGAGTTGATTTTCTTTTATCGTTAATTCGCCAAGTTTTCTGATACCAATTGCTACCCTAAAATTATAGTTTAAAGTCAACAAAAACATTTGCTTACCCATGAGTGTTAATTAAAATGTTAAGGTGCACTTTTTAGCCATCAGACCAATTCGGTAAGTAACCATCTTTAGAACTGTAGAGAGCTGCAAAAATAAATTCGACCTCATTTAGGTGGATATTTCAGAGACCATTTATTTTAATTCGACCGAGATGTAAAAGTTCAATCTTTATTTATTGTTCGTTTTGTGTTAAACACTTATTGTGTTTCTGATTTTAAAATAACTTTTTAAGGTAATGCACTTACGCACTATAGAAATAAATTAGACTATACCTACCTATAGGTATATTTTGTTTTATCATACGGTGCACTATAGTAATTAGACTATAGGTATATATTTTGTTTCATCATACGATAGGTGTGTTGTTTGTAGGTACATATTAGTTACCTTTGTCTCGTTCCTACCTTAATTGTTAACTTGTAAAAAAAGTAAAAATCCTCTTCATTTACTCATGCTTTAGTTTTTACTGGCTATTATTCAATTAGTTTCTCCGAGTATAAAAAGTACACAGGTAGTTCAGAGGATAGGCAACGTTCAACCTCCAATGTGGTCTACTTGCAGACTCCTACCGTCCCAAGTGAGCAAGAGACTACAGGATCCAAATTTTAGCTTCTTCGACATGATCAAGAACAATCTGATCTGTCGGAAAATCTACTACAACTTGCGGAAGAAAAAGAAACAGATTCGACTAAACTTGTCCTCGACCAGGGGTGGCAGGAAGGACAAGAATGCTGACGATGATGCTGACAGCTGGGTAGATGTGACGAGTGATCCGGAATCCGATCAGGAGAAGATGGAGGATAGCAATGACAATGAGGAAAGCAAAGACTATAGGGTCGGTGGATACCATCCGGTCAACATTGGAGATCTTTATGAACAGAGATACTTCGTTATTCGAAAGTTAGGTACGTGAATATGGAAATTTGGAGCTAGGAAACACCAGGAATTGGTAAGAATGTGTAGAACGAATGTCTTTTTTTAGGCATTTATAAACATTGTACATAATTTATCAATTTGAAATTATGTACCTAATTAATCTAATTATTATTAAACCCTGTGTCTTCCTGCGGGCTAAGCATTTCCCACATTAATAGAATGTTCTCATTGATATCAACTACTCCTTCCTACCAGGTTGGGGTCATTTCTCAACCGTCTGGTTGTGTTGGGACAAGATCGCCACTCGATTTGTTGCCCTGAAAATCATGAAATCGGCTCCTCAATATACGGAAACAGCTATAGACGAGATCAAGCTGCTCAAGTGTGTCCAAGAAACCGACCCTCAGGATCCCAACAGGGAGAA
Organism: Diaphorina citri; assembly: GCF_000475195.1. NCBI lineage: Eukaryota > Metazoa > Arthropoda > Insecta > Hemiptera > Psyllidae > Diaphorina > Diaphorina citri. The sequence goes on along the minus strand of NW_007382321.1, from coordinate 6,609 downwards.
AATCGTGCAACTCCTTGATAATTTCACCATTAGCGGAGTTCATGGGGTTCATATTTGCATGGTTTTGGAAGTCGAAGGGTTCAACACGTACAAGCTCTTGCTGAAAAGCAACAATAAAGGTAGGTATGTCAATATGAAGAACCATAGTCAATTTTTTTTTTTCATTTTTCTTATGATTGTTTATGGATTTTTCACACCACTGACTCTTCTCAATAGGTATGGGTTTAAGTTGGTTTGATAATATCCACATTAATTATGTATTTTCGTTTTCCCTTCCTCAGGAATTCCGTTGTATAATGTGAAATGCTAGATCGTGAGCACGTAATAGAATAATGGTTTAGTAGTTGAGTACATGTTTAATGAAGAGAACCTACAAAGAAGAAAGTGAAGCGCGCCTAAAGAGAAAGAAGCGAGAAATAAACCAAACCAAAGAACCGTCAAGGAGAAAGGTAGGAAGGATAAATTCGAAGCTGATTGAAACATGATATACCTATCTCTAAGAGCTGTATAAAAACCCATGAAGTGGTAAAAAAGACTATGGAATGATAAACTTCAGAATTAGACAAAAACATACTTCCTACCTTAAAAGGGTCACATCTTCGCCCGTTTTAAAGAAAGTTTTTGAACTAACATGCAAAACTCGCGCTCAAGTTTTTACACTAGCACCAAACTAGGTTCGTCGTGCAAAAGACCAAAATATAGCCTTACATACTTATTATAATGTGAACAACACATTTTTACCGCGCTCTCCAGATCTTTCAACG
>NW_007382321.1:0-1098 GCF_000475195.1 Diaphorina citri | reverse complement strand
TGATGTTTGATGACACCAGAGGCGTTTGTAATGGAGTCAAGTATCCTTTGCTGGAAACCATAGCCACTAGCTGGAAGTAGGAACCATAATGATGACGAATTTATGTCGAATTTTAGATTATATGCTAGTAACACTCTTTATCGAAAGACCAAGGAAAGGTAGGCATCAAATTGTACCTACCCATAGTTGCTGGAAACCATAGCCACTAGCTGGAAGTAGGAACCATAATGATGACGAATTTATGTCGAATTTTAGATTATATGCTAGTAACACTTAGATTTAACAATAAGCCTTTATCGAAAGACTAAGGAAAGGTAGGCATCAAGTTGTACAGAAATTGTCAGAAATCTATAACTACCCCCACATACCTTACAACCTTACCTACCCATAATTCAATGGGTACAAGCTACAAAGTTATCATAAATTTTACTGTGTCTATACTATTGTTGAAATATAGTTTCCATTGTTGTAAATTTTGTTAACCGAGGTAGGTAACTTGTAAAACGCCCACTACCAGTAGGTATGGATTTATTAATTTTGTAACTTAGCTCCTCTGTTAGTTAAGCTGTACGTCTTGTTATGAAATACTATTGTTGAAATATAGTTTCCATTGTTGTAAATTTTGTTAACCGAGGTAGGCAACTTGTAAAACGCCCACTACCAGTAGGTATGAATTTATGAATTTTGTAACTTAGCTCCTCTGTTAGTTAAGCTGTACGTCTTGTTATCAAAGTACACAGTCGTCGTTGAATAAATCACCTCTCTATTGTTCTATTGTACTTCCTAATGCCGAAAATGTATATCATCTACTTATCAAAACAACATAGCCGACAATCGACAATAGTCTCTTGAAAATGTTAAGAAGTTAAAACAAGAACATGATTGTTCTATGTGCTAATACACGTTAGCTTGGAAATAAACTATGTACACACTTGAAAGCTTTTGACATGGATTCTGGACTGCGCATTTCTTCCTCTTGTTTCTATTCCAGGGAAAAAAGCAGCAAAACGGTTTAAATGGTGATGGTCTTCAATTGGATAGGTTGACAATAGGTAGAGGTAGTAGTCGTCCGGACCTAGAGAATTGACGAGATAAGTA
>NW_007382320.1:1483-9205 GCF_000475195.1 Diaphorina citri | reverse complement strand
CATTCTAGAGAAATAAAAGACTTGAAACAGGAAAAATACAGGAAGAGGCTTATAATATTTGGTCTCGATTGTGAACCTAATGAGCCGAAACAAATATTGGAAAATAAACTGTTAACTCTGATTACAGGTACACTCTTATTATCGAACTTCTCAGCAATGGAAATCGACTTTTGTAAGAGGCTTGGCAGTGTGACTCAACAAAAGAAACCAATATTACTCAGTCTAACAACAGAGCGAAGGAAAATGGAAATTCTAAGATGTGGAAAATTGCTCCAGTACACAAGCATACATATCCGAGAGGATTTACCAGCTGAAGTAAGAGCAAAACGTAAGGATCTTGTGAGCCAAATGAAAGTATATCGTGCCCAAGGCAAATTCGCAATGATTAGGTATGATAAACTTATTGTACGTGATCAGGCGAATAACGCAATGAATCAATATCAGAGCCAAACCGGACCGTCTGATATGACAGGAGGACAAAAGAGAGCCCTATCTGAATCACCAGGTATATCTCATGTTAATAAAAGACACCTGAGCACATATCAATTGGAAAACTCCCCTGAAGAAGCATCTGGAAGAAATGCAGATAACTCGGAAAACAATACCATGTATGTTGAAACCCTGAACGACAGCTTCCTGAGTGAACATCTTGACGAGGCAAAAAACTAGCCCCAGGGTATCCCAACCACACCCGGGATACCCTCACGTATACATTCTGGAATATACACGGCATATCTAACCTGTACAGACTATGTGAAGAAGAATTAGAAACTATCCTAGGCTGGGATATTATCGGCATATGTGAAACTTGGGCCACGGAAAAACCATCTTTACCTTGCTTGGAGAAATTTTACAATATGATTTTCTCGCCGGCAACCAAGGACAAACAGCGAGGCCGAGCCAGCGGAGGTATACTCCTTTTCATTAATAAAAACATCGCTTATGAAACAATCTGCATTACAAACATGTGGATCTTAGTGAAGATTAAACCACCAACGGAACCAGACGTTTTCGTAGGTAATGTCTACATAAATCCCAACTATGACATGATTGAGGCTCTACAGTTACTCAAAGTACCAATGGACCGAATAACGATGGATAGCAATCGAATTCTAATCGGAGGAGATTTTAACGCGAGGATAGCAGATCGGAACTGCTTAGACGAAGAAATGGCACAAGACCTAAACGTACTCGCTCAGAGAACATCTCTTGATACGCTATCAAATAGGAGAGGTGAATTGATGGTCGAATTTATGGAAGACTACGGACTCCTCGTTTTGAATGGTAGAACGCACGGGGACATCATTGGTCAGTTTACATATATTAGCAAGGTGGGAAAAAGTGTTATAGACCTGACGTGGTGTAGCCTGGAGATCTGCAGACAAGTACTTGGATTTTCCGTCTCCGATTGTATACTGAGTTCAGACCATCTACCTATCTCAACCCAACTCGATATAAAAACACACAGTAATAGTATCACACAGGACACAGACCAAAACCAATCCAAAATAATCCGCTTTACTTGGTCAGAAGAAAAGAAGAGTGAATTTGAACAGAAAATAAATGAAAAACTTTATCCGGAAAATGAAGGTAACATAACTTACGAAAAGATGAAAGTTGATATTCATGAGGTAGTTAAGGCCTTAGGCTTAGCTTACACGATAAATGCGGATAAAAAATACAACTATAATCCTACAAAGAGACCATGGTACAACAAAGAATGTTTCCAACTAAAAAAGGCATAGGTACCGATATAACTACAGAGCGTGGAGGAGGGAGAGAAATGACCAAGACCTACAAGTTTTCCTTAGACTAAAAAAGAGTTATTTCCAACTGTGCAAAACATTGAAAAAGAAATATGAAAGTTCAATAACAGAGAAACTAAACAACATAAAGAACTCAGGAGAATTTTGGAAAACAATCGGAAAATTTAAATTAAAAAAAGAAACGAAAAGCAAGGAAATACCTATCGCAATATGGTATGAATACCTACAAAGTACGTTTCCCGTATCAACGCAAATCTCCTCGAATATTCCAATTTCGGATACAAGAAATGAAAACTTGGACAGCGACTTTTGCATAGGAGAGTTGAATAAAGCTATTTCTCGCCTAAAAAATGGGAAAAGTCCAGGCCCGGACAGTATTCTCAATGAGTACGTGAAATCACTTGGAGATAACTGGAAGAATAAATTATTGCATTTTTTCAATTATATCTTTGGTGGAGGCGACATTCCGAGCACCATGTCAAATTCAAACATCTTCATGCTTCACAAAAAAGGTGATACGAAAAATCCGAACAATTTTAGGAGCATCGCTCTACTTAACAATACTTTTAAAATTCTCACCCAGATGATCTCACTACGCATTTTATCATGGAGCGAGGACAACGAGAAATTTGCAGAGTCTCAAACGGGATTTCGACCGGGAAGAGGCTGCGCAGACAACATTTTCTCCCTGGCCTGCATTGTCAATATCCACCTGATTAAACATCGTAAGTTATATGCTAGTTTCGTCGACTTTAGATCGGCTTTCTCCGAAGTGGACCACACACTGCTGTGGAAAAAAATGATGGAATTTGGTTTACCGTTCAGAATAACATCACTAATGCAAAGACTTTACAACCAAGCAGAAGTACGAATAAGAAGCGGGACGAAATATACACCCCCATGCAAAGTAAACAAAGGTTTATTACAAGGGGACTGCATTTCCCCTCTGTTGTTCCTAATATTTATTAATGATATTGAACAATTCTTCAAGGATAAAGGAGCGATCGGTGTGCCCATTAGTCACGAACAGGACATACTTACCTTACTTTACGCAGACGATCTTATTATCTTCGGATCAAGCAAAACCGACCTCCAACAAAAACTAAATATCCTACAAGATTATTGTCAACAAAACAAGATGATGGTAAACGTTGAGAAATCCAAGGTGGTGATCTTTCGTCGAGGCGGCAGATTGGCGGCTACGGATAACTTCACATACAATGGACAAAACATGGAAATCTCTAACCAATTCAATTATCTGGGTGTGATGTTTTCTTCACATGGCGTGTTCCACAAAGCGGCAGAACAAGCGTTATGCAAAGGCAGAGTGGCGGTTGCCAACGTAAGAAGAACTATGACCAACTCTAAAATGGTATCGTTTGATAGTCGCTTAAAGCTGTTCAACGCGGTGGTAAAGGCCACTCTTCTCTATGGTTGTGAAACATGGGGTTCTAGATATGAAGATGAGATAGAGAAATGTCAAAGCTATTTTTTCAAATCAATCTATTGTCTTCAAAGGAATACACCATGTTATGTACTTAGGCTAGAAATGGGCGTAGTCAGGTTAGCACATACTATCCTAAAACAAACTCTGTTGTGGTTATGTAAAATTTTGAGTATGTCCAGAGATAGGTACCCCCGTATCTGTTACGATCAGTTGTTAATTTTGGACCAAAGGTCCAGTAATATTGTCAAATACAATTGGGTAAGCTTGTTAAAAGCAAAACTCGTGAACTTAGGTTATTCAGAGGTGTGGACGGCCCAAAGTTCTGACCTACTAAAATCCAACTTGCATAGTATACTTGAAACTCATTATGTGAATTTATTAAATAAAGATTGGGAAAGCCTTCAGTCAACGAACTACCGAGAAAAGTGTCTTTCCAGCATCTTCGAGCGTCAAACACGCGTACATAAAGACGCGTTAATTACAAACACACGTATGCAAAGACGCGTAGAGGACTTCCAGACTGCAAGTCTCAAGTCCTCGAGACTGCCCTTTATTTTTTAACTTACAAAGCTGGAAATATGTCATAATAGATAAGCCTCAAAACTGGAGTCTAAACCTAATGAAAGGGTTGAAAAATGTATTCCTTAGCTGGTAAATAATTTATAAAAAATGGGTAAAACGTCCTCGACGAAGTAACCAGTTCGCGTTCTACAATCGACTTCCCATCGCGCAAAAAGAACATTCGCGACTCCATCAACACGAACTACCTTGCCAGCGCGAAGAAGAGCGATAGCCTCGGTATTACTGTATCATAAATGTCAAGTAAGAGGAACTTCTTATTCTTTTTTTTATATTATTATTAAAGACAAAGGGAACTTCTCTGGAGAAGCGGATTTTGCGGTTTTCGATACTACCAGAGAAACAAGCGTCCGGTCAGATTTGTTTGTTCGAGGAACAAAGTAAAATACCCAGTGTTACCTTTTACCACACGGATTTAACAATTTCAACCCGGTTAAAAAAAATACACGCCTCACGGTTTATTGAGTACGTTGGTGCAAGTCCCAGCCGCACCTTTTCTCTCTAGGACATTTTGTTGTCAAGGTTGTGCTAGCGAAGACGGCAGTGTCTCTTGCTATTCTAATTATCCAGGTCATACAAGGTGTGCCTCTTGACATTTGTCATCGGTTCGTATCGGCTGGCACTTGTCTCTGTTCCACCACAGTTTAGTTGACCCGCTAGTCTCTTGTATATTCTGTTTCTCAAGTTCAGTAGATGCTTTAGCAAAGAGATTCTCTTATATTATGATTCGAGCCTGATCAGTAGATGCTGTGTACCTGTACTCTGTTCCTCCAAAGATCGTAGGATCGGCTTGTGTCTCTCTGATGTTCTTGTTAACATTCGGTCTCGTTGGAGGCTGTGACTCTTGACGTATCTTTAATTACTCCAGGTCAGGTAGATAAGCTGTTCTCTGATATGATCTCAGGTCAGTGGATCGGCTGCTGTCTCTTGGATTTCGTTCTATCCAGGAATAAGTCAACCTGGCTGTGTCTCTTTATCCTCTGACTCCTCTCAGGTTCGTGGATCGGCTGTGTCTCTTGATATTCTGATTCCATCCGGTTCAGAGATCTGCTGTGTCTCTTGATATTCTATTCCTCTCGGTCTCTCGTCGCTCGGCTGTGTCTCTTCGTACTCATTCATTCCAGGGTCGTAGTAGCATTGATGGAACTCTGTGTTTGATTTAAGTCAGGTTATACTTATATCCGCTGAGTCTCAATTAATAATCTGTTCCCTCCGTAAATTATCAGTCCAGTGACGTGACTCTTTATTCTTATTCCCTCATGATGTTCACTGAGCTTCGACTAGTAGTACTCGTTTAATATTTATCTATTAGGTATTACAGTGGATCGCTGTGTATATTGATTATTTGGTTCAACAGGTATCAGTAGATGCGTCGCTGTGTCTGTAGTCTAATTACCATATAAGATAGATGATCGAGCATGTGTCTCTAGATCATTCTCTATTATCCATTATTCGTTAATCGACTGTTACTATTAGTATTATTATGAATCTATTATGATACTTAGTTGGATTACCTTTGTCTCTTGTATATAGATTATGTATTCCATTATGATTATATAGAATTAGATTAGAGTATTAATATTTAGTTTCCATCACATTTGGAGGATGGTGACACACAACATTTGTACATACCATCCAATTATTCAGTATTTAATTGTTATGTTTATTGTTAAATTTTTTCATTCAGTCCTCTTGAACTGAAAAGTTATGTCTTACTACGCAAAAACTGTAATTGAATCTAATGGTTTCAGTGGATCTAGGTGTGCAAAAGTCTTAATAGTTTACTCGAACGGTTCAGTAGATCAAACTAGTCTATTGATATGCTAAATACGGCGGTTTTCCAGAAGGAAAGAGGAGAGGTTTAGTAGCTACTAGAGTATTTATGTTTGAGATACATAACGGTTTATACTCACGGGTTTATGTATTACAAATTCTAAGATGTAACCCTAAAAAGATTAAAAATTAAGTTTCTGTGTAACTTCTTATTAAAGCGCCGATCAAAGATTTCTATTGTAACCAGATATAATAGAAACAAAGTTTTGAATGCCATTCCAGCACGATTTGGGTACACATTTTTCAACCTGGGATACAATAGAGATATTACAGTACTATTTATTTATTACAGAACAGGAATCTGTTACATAGACTCATGGATGATGTCACCGATGGGACTATTTGAATAGTTCAGTAACGGGTTTCTACATTTTACTCTTATCATACCTATTGTCGGTTACTCTTCTCTACTAGGGTAAAGTATGTTATGGGTGTCGTAAAGACCACTTGTGAAATCACATTGTTTCACTAGAAGTTGATTGTTTAACGACACCAAACAAACTGTTCCCTAGACGAGAAAGAGTACCGTCAAAAAGGTATTGAAGAGATAAAATCTAGAAACCGTGTATTATTTTCAAATAGTCCGATGGTGCGATTTATTGATCATGTAAGTTCATGTGGCTTATAAATATACGTAGGACTGTAATATCTCTTAATTGTGTCCACGTTGAAATTGTCGTCGAAGAGTTGTTACTGAATTGAAATTCTGAAACTTGTTTTTATTAATTATCTCTTACAATATTTTGATTTGGTACTTTAAAGTAAGAAAGTTACAAAACAATTTAATCTTTTAGACAGTTAGAGAGAGAGGCACAGAGAGAGAAGATGGTAAGATAGAGAGATGAGAAGACGACTTATGTAACTAAAACCTTAAGTACTCTCCCGCTTTTTCCCGCCCTCACTCGTTTGTCTCGGTCTGCCCTTTCTCTTTATCTTCTGATTTTATTAAATTCTCTTTCTCTTCCTTTCCTCCTTTTCTTTTTTTTTTATTTTTTCTCTCTTCTTTTTTTTTTGCTTGATCGTTCCTTATGCCCTCTCTATTGAGAAAGAGATAGTTTATCATCACGGATGGCTTTTCACTATACTTTCTACATTTTTCGAATTCTCCCTCTCTTGTCTATCTCTATTCATATACTTTTCTCTTAGATTCAATTTTTTATGAATTGTTAGCACCTTTATTATTCTGGTTTCTTATAATTTTCTATTTATCTATTATTATTCTATTACCTGCTATTACTATTATTATCATTTCCTCTCCTATCTTTATTACAGTAATGTTGATCGTTGTGTTTTTAAGTTATTATAACAGAAGTCACAGAAGTTTTTCCCCAAGTAATTAAAGTACCATAATACTATTCTATTCTATTCTATTATATTACATATAAAACATAACTCTTATAACTTAAAGGACAATGTTGTTTAACCTCCAACCGAATTTTTTTTTTTTTATGTTTCATCCATTTTTGACTAATATTTAAATTGTTAACTAAAGGTGGATAATATGGTGGATGTTTTAGATCTCATTGTGCTTCTTATTTTATTTTTACATTGGACTAACAAATGATTTCTTTTATTAATGGATTACGTACAATATTTGGACTAATAAATTTACATGGATACATTAATATTACAGATGATATTAGAAGACTACTTTAGTGGAAGTAAGTAAAATCAACTGGAAGAATAAAAATAAGTAAAGAATCTTTACTGGACTCAAAATTACGGGGAACATGTATTATTTTATATAAACGATAAAGTATAAACAGGACTCATAACTCATATGGTGAATTTAAGAACAGTATAAAGTTATAGTCTAGTACCTCCTTTACATGAGCTTCACTTAATATAACCCCCGTCATGTACTCTTTTACAAGTTGTAGGAGATCCCGGGAGTACAATGTAATATAGCGTGTAAAGCAGTCATAAAGGTGAATATCTTATATAATAATCGATTCTAATGTTAACAAACTGGTGAACTAGATTAGACCCGATTATGGGCAACAAAACGATAGCCTTAAAAGAGGTCATCCATGGGACTGCACTTAACCAGACCTAAACAACCTATGAAGAAGTCTCTGAATATGTTCCAATATCCTG
>NW_007382320.1:0-376 GCF_000475195.1 Diaphorina citri | reverse complement strand
GTGGACCTGTCTTGACCATTGTGTACCAATCATTACTCAATACAATCCCACTTAATTTTGACCGTGTGACGTGATGTGTCACTGTAACGTCGCGCACAAATGTCACCTACATACCTACTAGAGTAGAATGGCGAACAAAAAAGGTGATGAAGCACTCGACCTGAAAGCTATTCTGGACGAAATCCGAGCGGAAGTCAGAGCTGTTAGAACTGACATGAGTCAAAAGGATGATACGATCAATAAAAAATTGGATACGATCCAAAATAATATACAACCAATGAAAATGGAGATTGAACTTCATTCTAGAGAAATAAAAGACTTGAAACAGGAAAAATACAGGAAGAGGCTTATAATATTTGGTCTCGATTGTGAACCT
>NW_007382319.1:6905-9205 GCF_000475195.1 Diaphorina citri | reverse complement strand
TTCCAAGTTTTTTTCATGTCACCTTTGACTGAATTGAAAGTATGTTCATATTCTTTTCTCTTAGCTTGAGTAATTTTGTTTGATAATTTATTCCTCATTTTTTTGTATTCTATTAGGAGGTCATTGTTTCCTGGAAATCTTTTCACCTGTCTCCATTTTTCATTCTTCTCTTTTATTAGATTTCTTATATCTTGCGTTATCCAGGTGTTTCCTTTATATTTTTTCTTTAATTTAATTTTTTTCTGCGACTGAATGTAAATGTTATTGAATACATTTACGAATTCATTATATAGATCTTCTAAATTTTCATGTTCTTCAATTAGTTTTTTCCAATCATATTCCATTATTAGATTGTTAACTTTCTCATCATTTATTATATTGATCTCAATCAAAGAGTTTTCATCATCTATTTTATTGTTTTCTAATTTTGTAGTTATAAAATAATGATCTGCAACCTTTTCTTTTATTATAGCAGTTGAAAATTTATTTTTTGATCTCAAGTTTATATGATCAATACAAGATACAGTCAGATTATTACTTCTTATTTCCTCTCTTGTAGGTTGTTTTATAGTATTTAAAATACCATGCATTGATAATATTTCCAAGTAAGATTGCGTATTGCTATTATCTTCGAGAGTATTTATATTAATATCTCCAATTATTATTACATCTTTGTTTTTCACATCTTTATCTTTAAGCCATGTTTTAAGTTCTTTTAAGAATTCCTTGACATTTAAATTCGGTGGTCTGTAAATTGCATTTATAAGTAAGTTCTTTTTTTCAATTTCAATTTCTATATTTTCTGCATATTTGAAGCTACCGATATTTTTCTCTTGTATATTCAGTGATTCTTTTGTGTAGATTATTATTCCTCCTCCTTTTTTCTTTTCTCGGCAGTAATATGTAATGTTATAATTCGGTATTTGATATAATTTTATTTCTTCCGGTTTACAATTTGTTTCAGATAGTATAATCATATCAATTTTCTCAAATTTATTATCCAAATATACTTGTAATGTGTGGAATGTATTTCTTGATAACGATCTAATGTTTACATGTAATATAATTAGATCATTTTTCTTAATGTTGATTAATTCTTGATTGTTCCAATCTGTTAAATTTTCATAAATTTTTGTTTCATAATTTATTTCAACATTTTCAAAATCTTCGAAATTCATAAAATTATGTTAAAATGTGTATTTAAAATTGTATGGTATTTGTATTTATACGATTAGATCAAGGTCTTCTAGGGAGCGCAATTGTATGACATTGCTATTTTCATCCTTTCGAATGAAAATTTTACCTCCTCTACTCCACAGAAACTTGTAGTTTTTCTCGTTTTTCTTCTTTCTTGCTTTCAAATAGTTAGTTTCTTGTAGTGTTTTCTCAAATCATTAATTTATTGAGTAAATTCATATTCACCTGGATAGGTAGCTAGCAAATAATTATGTATCAGTAGAAATTAATGCAATCAGGTAATTATTCCATCTTTCCTTATAATACGAATATAAAATACAATTGAAAGTGAGTTATAAAGACCAATTGAGGATCTCGACATTCTCCGGAGACATAAGTTGGTGAGCTTTCCCGAAAATACCTTCGGATTCCCATCATCAGACCAAAATTGCGAGATTCCTTTATTCCCTGAGGGTTTAAAAACCCGTAATGCTGGGTAATCTGGATATCAGTAATTTTGTTTGATAGGAGGGTACTAACTTGTTCACTGTTCAGTAGTCACAAGGTATAACTTGAGTAACTGACCATGTGACATTTTTAACTGATCAGTTGAAACTTAGGTATTGAAACTGTCAGTTCTAACTAAGCTAATGACATAAAATAAAACATATACAAACCACAGTCGATATAAGAAGAATTTTTTCTGGCATCCAAGCTACATCATTTACCTCTATTTTGGAGAATTCTTAAACAATCTCTTGATTTCTATGTATCATGTCAACTTGCATTTCAGTCATCGCTCTGTACTTCTTGATGTCTCAGCAGCATCGAGCATGCTCTTGCTCTGACGTCTACTGTAGAAAATTTCGTCCATTGTACTGGAAACTTGGATTTAATACTCTGGCGACATATGCGATAGCACCGACCTAGTTATAAGAAGAATTCAGAGGATCCTCTATATATCCAGGTTTGAACCTCGATATAGTGAAAAGGTCACTCTGAATTCTCCTTATATCTAGGTTCGGCTGTATCGCCTATCCCTATCATGTTTTTTAGACCAAGCTACTCGTAATATGGCAACATTTGCCTTTAGACTGACCAATATTACTCGATCTATGTTCACA
>NW_007382319.1:0-2429 GCF_000475195.1 Diaphorina citri | reverse complement strand
AAAACGACGCTGACTATGACATATTGACCATAAAGGATATAGAAAGCACAATATTTTATATCAACTAAATGATGAATCTTGACTACACTTATGTCGGATTATCTCATTAAAGATCCCGAGATTATTATTGAATGAAGGTAAGTGGAATTATCCAGAGGATCCATAAGGGTAACTTGAAATGATACACACTAATTTGGTAAAATTGAAAACAAAATTAGAGTGCATTCCAATATATCAAGAGAGGGAAAGAAGGAATAATCAACCGCCATCCATGAATATATTCTTAACACAAAGTATATTGTTGTTTCTTAACCCTCATTTCGTGTGAAAATGTGAAAAGGTGAATTTGAGTTCAAAAAAGATCATCTCCATAGAACGGATGCCCGAGCGCTGTTGCGTACATGCGTTTATATTGTGAGTGAAATTTGTCTATGTATAGTGAGATAATTATTGGAAATATGAACAATGCCTTTATTATCCCTATTATCAATTCTCAGAGCTATATGGTCAGTATTTAGAAGGCGACTGGTAACAATTGGAAATCGGATAAAGAAACTCATCTCTCCTGATATTAACCAAAGTCCTTGTATGCATGCTATAAATCCCAACATACGCCCTTGATATTTTTCGAGATGAGAGAAAACAGCCACAGGTAAGGAGAATGTTAACGCAGACAATCGCTAACTATTAATATAAGTATGTCTATTGGAGTCATTCATGTTGCGAATTTTCTGCAAATCTCAATATAGATCGAAGTCTATTTTCCTAACAGATACCGAAATTCGAAAATTAATATGTGATATCTTAGTTTTATTTGTCTGACTATCGGTTGAGAAGTTGCGGTGTTCGTCATCTCCGATCGTAGAAAAGGGCGTATGTGTCATGATAATTCCGCCTAGTTTGCGTTCATATAACAAAAATATTAACATCTGGTGTGAATGACACAGATATACACAAGATATTGGTGAATAGTTTATCCCATGTGATTTTTCAATCGCGGATATCGCTATAGGTGCATTCTTTTAGTCACTCTCTGACTTACAAGTAGATGGAGTTGACGTGGTAGGACTAAGCTCTCGCTCGTGTCCACAACAAATTTACCATCTTATTATTGGAAACGATTTTCTCTGCTCCATTATATGCAATCTCATGAATCGTAGATCAATAGTTTTCACTGAGTTTTCGTCTCGTGAACAATGTGCATTGAGTCGAATTCTGAGAGTCATATAATTGTGGACTGTCTATCATACGAATTTCGCTAATATAATGGAATTGTCTCTCTCCTAGAATATACCTTTGATTCAACCATGATATATTCATTTCTATTGTAGATCTTCGTGAATATGTATTCTTTGCGCTGATATTATTCTTCACTATCGAGAATATAACTATAACACAAGATCATCATCTGCATATTGTAAGATGTTCGTATTTTAAAACAATGAGTATGGATTTCATCAACTCATACAGATTGAATAGGAATCGGGGTATATTACACCTCCTTGTGATCAGTCCACAATTTATCAATTTGATTCTACTATAATTTGTTCCGACCTTCATCTAGCTTTGTTTTCTTTCATGAAAGAAATCTTCAAATAATTTTTTGGTGGCATCTTCTAATCCTACTATATTTAGTATGTCAATCATTTTTTTATGGCAAATGGTATCATACGCCCTTTTTAGATCGAGTGATAAATGTAAAACAATATTTATTATTATTTAGAGCTTCATTTATATCTTCAGTGAATTTATTTAGGAGTGTCATTGTGCTTTTCTCTCTTCTAAATCCGTGTTGATTTTCATGTAAAATGTTGTTATCTTCTAAATATTGTGAGAATTGATAATTAATATGTTTTTCCAATAATTTCTCTATACAAGAAAGAACTCCAATAGGTCTATAATTTTGATATTCGTTCTTCTTTCCTCTCTTGTATATTGGAGATATTGTTATTACTTTCATAATTTTTGGTATTCTTCCTTCATCAATAATTTGATTTATTATGTGTAGTAAGATTTCATTTAGTGATATAAAATTTGCTTTTATATCTTTTGGTCTAATCTTGTCATAGCCAGGTCCTTTATTTGTGTTAATATCTTTTACTAATTTATATAATTGATTACTGTTAATTTTTCCTATTTTAAAGTTCTGTCTTCCTTGATTTTTGTTATAATTAATTTCAATTTTAGTGTTCATATTTTCTTTGTTTTGTTTTAACTCAATTATGTCATTTTTGAATCTATTATTGAAATTATTTGTGATATCTTCTAAATCTTCTTCAGATTTTTTAAAATTCTTTAATATTGTTGTTTGAATATTTTTATTTGATTTATTTCTTATTTTATCAATTGCTTTCCAAGTTTTTTTCATGTCACCTTTGACTGAATTGAAAGTATGTTCATATTCTTTTCTCTTAGCTTGAGTAATTTTG
>NW_007382318.1:4004-9206 GCF_000475195.1 Diaphorina citri | reverse complement strand
TACGTAACCTATTGAAGTTAACACAAATCGATTTCTCAGGTGAGAAAGTTACCCCATTTAGGTCAGCCCAATTTTTCAGAAGATTCAAAGTAGATTGTAAGCGGGGGACAATATTGTTCACAGTTTTACCTCTTGCAATTATCAAGAGATCGTCTATAAAGAGAACACTTCTAATAGGCAACTTTATGGTGTCAAAAACATCATTCATAAACAAAATAAAGAGCAAGGGACTCAACGAACTCCCTTGGGGTATACCATTATCTAGACTTTTTTTCACTGAAATTAATCCATTGCATTTCACACGTATTGTCCTTCCAGATAAGAAAAGTGAGAGATATCTCAGAAGGTTACCGTTCACACCAAACGAATGCAAGGTTTTGAGGATCTTATATCTCCACGTAAGGTCAAAGGCCTTTTGAATGTCGAAGAAGATTCCAATTGTATTTTCCTTATTTAAAAGGCCTTTGGTGACCTCATTCTCTAATAACAAGAGATTGTCAATGGTGGATCTCTTTTGGCGGCCACCACTTTGCCGGGGATTAAGAAAACCAAGTTTTTCCACCGTCCAAGACAACCTCTTATTTGCCATTTTCTCCAAAACTTTACCTAGGCAATTCAATAGTGAAATAGGTCTATAACTAGAGCAACAAGTAGCATCTTTACCAGGTTTAAGGAGAGGAACTATCAAAGCTTCCCTCCAGTTGGAAGGAAATAAACCACTTACCCAGATGAAGTTATAAATCTCTAATAGCTTGTCCAATGCAGACGTAGGTAGCTTTTGAATCATAATGAAGGATATACCGTCTGGGCCTGCTGCTTTGGACGAGCAAGACATAAGAGAGGAGATCATTTCATCATAAGCGAATGGAGAATTATACTCAGCATCATATTGGGTATCTATCGGAATGACATTACCTTCACATTGTTCCTTGTGGCTCAAAAATACATCTGAGTAATTATTGTTAGATGAAACATTGGTAAAATGAGTGACCAACGTGTTAGACATGGAGGCAGAGTCAAATAATAACTTAGTGGGATCAGAAAGATCCCGCAAAGCCTTAATATGACGGGGAGTATACTTCCCCCGCAACTTACCCATCTTATGGAACATCTCACCAGGTGTAGTGGAACTGTCGATAGAGGAAACAAAATTCGACCAACCCTCCCGTCTTTTGCGTTTCATCATTTGACGGGCAACAGCCCTAGCCCGCTTGAATGCGATGGTATTATCGAGAGTGGGGTGTCTTCTGGCCAATCTAAGACATTTACCTGTGTATAAATTAAGCTGGTTGGTTTTCTCACTCTCGGTTCCAAAGGGTTTTCACTTTTCATATAAAAACGTACAATGGTGAGGCGCTAGTTTTTTCTTTTGTTTTTGTTGTTGGTGGGTTTTTCAACTTCAAGGCACTTCCAATGCTTTCTGGGCATTTAATGTGGATTTTTTTTTCTTTTCACTTTGAAAACGGCAGAGTTTTGTTGAAAGCGATATGAATTCAGCAGAAACCAACCTCAGTGGTGTAGTGATTGGGTAGCGCTCCCAGTCAAGTCATAAAATTTATAGAGCTCTATTAAGTCAGGACCAATATTTGTGACAAGCCTTAAGCACCTATACCTAACGCTCGCATTTCACTTACCAATGTCTAATTTATTTCATGGGACTCTGGAGGTGGAAGAACAAAATGCCTCAAGAGTTCCGGAGATAAAATTTACGGCCATAATAATGATAAAGTTCAAGTAATTAAAAGTTGAATATTGTTTCAGAAAAATTAGAAGTTCTGTTTAAAATAAATATAGAATCTGCAATATTATTTTGTAACATCCAAGTACCTATAGCTAGACACACATGCTTCAGCTCTGTATTCTCATACATATGTAGATGTGTACATAATATACGTATATATTATATAATATTATGTAGTAGGATACTCACTCAATTGAGACTAAAGTTCCCAGAACAAAAACTCCGAGTCTGTTACGGGATAATCGGAAAAGTTTCAGCTTTATGACTCCTGTAATAATAAACCTGTCCAGCAAACTTTTGCTTTCTTGCCATCTGGACGTTTGATTTCGATTGTTTTACTGAGAGTTATCTCTCGGGATATAGGGAGATAAAATAAAATCTCTGTAGGTATGCGTACGACATTGATAACTTACCTCTACAAGTAAACGTCGTTTTTGTGTAGACATTATATAATAAACTCACAGGTTTATAGTCTACTTTCGGGATTCCTTTCCATGATAAGATAGGGTCCTGAAGATCCAGCCATCTGAGTAGTCCTGTTGACTTGTAGGTTTGTAGAATTTAGCTATGCTTAAACTTTTATTGTGTTCAGAAAAGAGTTAGCTTTCTGTTATCTTTAGTTATGGACTAGCTAGATTATTCTTGAATTTGGTTTTATCGTCTCCGTTGTCGATTCAATATACTAAGTGATAGGTCCTACAATGTGCTGAAGAATGGAGGTCGTGTTTTTTTAATTTTCTCCTTTTTGCTCTTTCATTTTAACAAAAAGAAGAAAATTAAAAAACAACGACGCTACACCATTGTGTCAGCGACAGTTGTAGGACCCGACCTCATAACTAGTATAATTAATCAGACAACGGAGACGATCAAACCCACCAGAATTCAAAGGAACAATCTAGCGTAGTCCATACTAAAGATAACAGAAGCTAACTGCTTTTCTGAACACAAAAATTTAACAATGTCTAATTCTACAAACTCCAGTCAACAAGGGACTTACCGATGGTCCGGAATCCTTTCCGAGATCCTATCCTTATCCCCCAGGAACCGGAATCCGATCAAGTAAATCATCAAACGTGTACAGTTCATATTTAGAATTCGATGTCGTACCAAATAAACGGGTTTATTGTAGGGTAAGTTATTCGGAGCATGTCCGAAAGTGTACCTAATAAAACGTTTGTAAATGGTACGCAATATAAGTTACTTGGAATCTCCGATTAAAATCGATTAGATCGAGCGATCGTTTGAGTTGACACCTCCCATATATCTTCTGCCTACAAGTTCATAACGCATCCTCAGCCTCTGTACCAATTCAACAACAGCATGTGTGCATAAATAACTGCTACTTGTTCATTCGTTGTTTAACTGTCAGCTAGTACTTTTGGACTGGATTAGGAGTGGATTGTGCACCGTTACGATGTGCTCGTATGGCCAATTTGTAAAGGTGCGAACTTGGGGAATTAAGCGATTCCTGTTAATAGTACCTTTTCCTTAATGAAATCTAATCTGGCGGAGGTTTCCCTGTAGAACATACATCATCATGATTGATAAGTAAGAATGAAAGAAGAAGACCTATCCATAGGAACTGATAGAACGACGGGTAGTCTCATTAGACCCCCATAATTATCATACACTTACCGATCGACGAAGTCCCCTACAATCACACACTCCCTGACAAGTTTGTCATGGGGATTGTTCGTTTGTTTACGCAGACATTATAAACAGTTTGTAGACGCTTACATAACTCTACAAAATACTCTTGCTTATGGAAACGTACCAAAACATATTTGCGCTCACTGCAAGAACCGTAAATTTCTTAGGTCCACACGAGCTCTTAGATGCTACGGCAAACGCAACAAGAAGTGAGAAGTCCCGAAGTCCAACATAATAAAAATCGTTTATTTACCTTATCTTGTAAGGGTTCTGGCTGCCTGGATTGTTTATGTGCATCCCACCTCAATGCGTCGGCTTTTATTGAGCAGTGTTCTTCTATCCAGTACTGATAGCCTTCCACACGCGTAAGCCTGGCTCAATTGACATACATGTCATACCAGTGTATCGTAACAGGTGTGCTTTAAACAATTTAACTTAAACTCAAATTTGAAATGGAGTGAGTGCTAAAAAAAAAAAAATGAAAACTTAAAAAAAAAAAGCGGGCGATGCCCAGACCAAAATATAATTTTGATTTGTAACACCATAGTAAAGTTACTTTTTTTGTCGTCTCAGACTTGAGAGTAATTAGCTCAACCAAAAACTCTCTGAAAAAAACAATGGCAACGGTGTACCCTTGCTAACTCACATAGATCTTAAGAATGCTTTACTTCTTGAGTTATTGCAAACGGGACCTCTTAAAGCTATGTCTCCAAGTTACCTCTAATACCAGCTTAAAGGGACATAATGATATTTTATTGGAAATTTTGGGTTAGAAGCTAATAATCAAACTAACCTCATCATATGTCTAAATGAAAATAAAAAATTGAGATCACGTGTGGACCAATCTTTACAGAGTCAACATGTTTGACGAATGTTTCTGCACCAAAAAAAGAGGAAGAGAAGGTAACTTTTAGGGAAGGTATTTATATTTTCTAGGTAAAGCAGCAAGAAAGGAAGAAAGTTTCTTTTACTTACTTTTCTTTTCATTGAACAGGGACCTTTTATATGTATTCACTATTCAATGCTCTCAGGTTTCCAAAAAGGGATTTCTAAGTTAGCCAAGTATCAATCGATATCCATAATGGCTCACTCATCGGTACCGCACCATTCAAGCTCGGTGGATTTTTGATGCATGTTAAATAACTCTGAGTCCGGATGCCGGGATCTCTTGTGTAAACATACAGATTTGTGACAAGATATACTAATGGAGTAAACTTTCGTTACAAGCTATCACCACAAAGTCGAGAAAGAAAACTAACTTTTAACCGAAGGACTTTCTTTTGTACAACGATCGAGAAGTCTGAAGAAACTCCTTAGAACATCGTCCTTCCTGTCCCTTTTTACAGTTCACCAAATCCATCGCTCAGCTTACACAAACGAAAAGTGAATGGAGCATCATACTCAGTTGGACTACCACCATCGATAAATTAGTTTCTATCTTTTGGGAATACTACCATCAATATTTGTGATAGCACTACAATAATATAGTCTGAGTTTATATCCCGGGATCTCCTTTTGCCTCCAGTTTTGTTTGGATGGGGCTATATTCGCGCTCGCTACGCCGTTTTTATAGTTGGCCAGTACGAATACCGACGGTGTACTCTTAATTTGGATGGTGGCTCCAAGGCTATTTTTAATGCCTAGAAAGGAGACTTAGAAGTCCCACTGTCCTTTTTAAAGTTGAAATTTTATTCCCTATTACTGAGCCTTAAACATACAACGAAAAACGACGATTTTGAGGTAATACGAGTACTACAAGAAAATCACACATTAGAAGAAACATTTGTTTATTCCTTTTAGGAAAATGATTG
>NW_007382318.1:0-3656 GCF_000475195.1 Diaphorina citri | reverse complement strand
CCAGGACCTCCTGGTCAACTTTTTCCCTTCTTTCTCAACCTGACGCCCGCGACGGGTTAGGCGGCATTTTAATAACGATGGGAAAAAAGCCAGAAAGTCTATTAACTTTTGCCTCATTAAATCACACAAGTTCCGTGTGAACAGCTTGGGCCATGTCCGCAGGTGATCGTGGTGTGTCTGAAAGTGAGGTTCAGCTGCGCACGTATTTAGGCTCATACGGGGTTTAAGGCTTGGCTTGTGTGTACTGAACTTAAGTGCGTTCGACTCAGATTCTCTTCCAATATAAGCGCTGGAAGCCCTAAAAGAGACGTCAAGTAATATCCCATTATATCTGCATATTCTTGTTCAAATAACCCTGCTTAATTTTTCCTCAGAAATTTGGACTTAATTCATACGCTTTCTCACCTTTTCGTACCTACTCGTGAGAAAAAGGTATGTCGTTGTAATTCTTGATTTATCAAGGTTCGTTCTGCATGATATACCGATTACAGGATAAAATAAATTTATCGGATCCACCGCAAAATCCGAACCCACACATCAGCTCTTTAGAAATCCACTCTAGACGTTCGCAACAACGCACACGCGCTGGCGCTGCGCTCGCACACACACCGACATTTCGCTATAGGTGAATAGGGTTCCGGTAATTTAGTTAATGGTCAAACATATCAATGGAAAACGTGAGGCAATCTATTTACTATCAGTGTGTTGCTCCCCCGGATTCCAATAAACTTGAGAAACACCGGAGCGTTCCAAGTTTCCCATACCCACGCCACGCTAGCCCGTCCCCGTCCCCTTCTTTTCTAATAATCCTGAGCATGTTTGCGTGCATGTCGAGGTGCCCCCGACATGAGATACACATGCTTTAGCGTGACACATAACACTGCTGTAAGCAAACGACTGCCCGTGACAGCGCGAAACAAAAGAAAACAGAGGAAAAGCTAAATGAAACCATCGACGAAAATATCCCGTGAACGAAGCAATGCAGGCAAACTACGAGCACCAAGAGAGAAGAGCCAACTATTGTTCATCAAAGACAGAAAATAATACCAATGAAACTAATGTGAAATACAAGATACAACTTCGTTTAGTTAAGTAAAGACAAAATGGACGTACTCCGTAGATATGGTCGACCAACTTCTGTTTTTCAGTACCTACCCTATCTTGTTTAACTTTATAGTTGTACACGGTTCAGTTTATAGTCAGGTACTGTAATTTCCATAGATTTGGAAAAGACGTTATTCAAAAAGGTTAATTTACATCTGTGCCGGCTGACAACATTCTGATCCTTTTGACAAAATACCGGAATGTCCGGATCTATAACGGTTGCACTTACTTTTCAATGTCCATAGTTGTAAACCCGTTGAGATAAAGCTGAATAGATGCCTATATCCTTTCCTTACCACTTAAAGAAGTCATCATTTCACAAGCATTAAAAAATGGCTACTATTGCCTACGCAGTTACTGATTCTTCCTGACACTACTGTTTAAGATCTTACTATATGTTGAAAGTGAGATCCCTTTCAGTGCCTACTGAGTTTTCGTACTTTTGATTGATACTTGTTAAAGACACGTTTTACTTAACACCTGCCCTCCCACAGCTTCCGATATCCTCAAGCACGGACTCCCATATTCCTCCGAAATTTTTGTGGCTTTACTCACTCACCTTGTCTCGAAACCAGGTCAGCCAAGCTCGTAAATTTAAGACCGTTTTAGCGTCTAGGTTACCTACTCCGACAAGGTCATAAATGAATGGTACTGAACTTATATTGAGAATAAACGGAGAAACGAGCTCTAGTGCCTGATTTTAAATATTACATAGAAGTGAAATCAAAAAGCTAATAGACTGCATATATCCATATTTGTAGATAATAGAACTATATTTTCTCTAATCACAACACGGCAAATAAAATTGTGAGGACGATGACACTGCTTTTATTTCATATGTCAGATAAAGTTTATATGTACCTTATTTTATTTTTCACTTTTTTTTTTTTTTTTTCCTTATTGGCGCTTTAACCCTTATTGGGTCGTTCGCGCCGTAATCCACGTTATATTAATATGCGGTGGAATAGTTCCCAATCTGTTCAATAGGTCCATGACGGGCGTCCACACTGGCGGTTGAATTGCCTAGGGAATGGTAGTTGTATCATAGGTGTGGCGTAGCGGTTCATGAATAGGACAGCTGAGTATTGACGTGTTTCACAGTAAGTGGTTCACCACAATCCGCATATAGGGGAGGGATTTTGTAAAGAGGAAGGAATGGGTAAGACGGGGTATGTCCATTCTAACCTTGTCAGAACTACTTCCTGTATCTATTAGGTCGGTTACTGGAATCCCATCGGCCAACTCTCGGGTTTGATGGACTTTAATTTTATTTGGGTTAACATTGTTCCACTCGTTTTGCCAGGAAGATAGACACATTTTCTTGATGAAGGGTGACATGTCATCAGGTGTGATGACATTAAGGTCAGAGTTGTGATTCTCAGATTGAGCCGCCCTGTCAACTACTTCATTTCCTGTTATACCGCAATGCGATGGACACCAAAGGAAGCGTAGAATCACCTCAACCGATTTCAGTTGTAGCCACAGTTGGTATATGCGATTTACTAAAGGATTGTTGTTGGATTTTACATTCTTGATAGCACACAGGGAACTTTTAGAGTCGCTTACAATTAGATATTGAGGAGAAGGCGAAGGTAACTGAGTGATTTTTTCCATACACTGCACAATGGCGAGTAATTCAGCAGTATAGATCGATATAATAGGACTTAGTTTGATGGAACACACTTCATCACCTATACTATATGCGCAACTAGCAGAGTCGACAGTTTTTGAACCGTCAGTGAAACAGAGTGTATGGTCTTTGTACACGTTGTTGATGACATCCATGAACTCTTTTCGGAAAATCACCGCTGAAGTATCAGATTTGTTGGAGGCTGATAAAGTACAGTCAACAGAAGGGAAAGGAACAGACCATGGTGGAACAGGCGGAAGGTAAGGCTCGATTTTACAGGTTGACAGGTGAGACGCGAATACATCTAACTTGCGAAAACGACAAGCTAATGGCAGCGGTTTCTTGGTTGTTTGAAATAAAAGATTTGGAACATCCTGGAGGAGGATTTTGTGAGCGGGATTAAGCGGACAAGCGGAGATCTTTGTAACATAGTTCATGACAAGTTTCATGCGTCTGATAAACAACGGGGGAATGTCCGATTCCACATATAGACTGGGAACTGGACTGGTCCGGTAGGCACCTGTAGCAATTCTTATACCCGCGTGATGGACAGGGTTCAACTTTGACAGGACGTGATCTTTAGCCGAACCGTAGACCGCCGAACCATAATCTAAAATGGGAAGAACATAGGATTTGTAAAATCTAATGAGGCTGGCTGAATGGATACCGATGTTTTTGTTACATACCATCTTTAGCGCATTGAGAGCTTTTAGGGCTTTTTCTTTGGTATAGTTAATATGGGGAACCCAGGTCAATTTGCTATCCCATATGAGACCGAGAAATTTAGTTGTGTTTGAAAAGTTAAGCTGGCGACCAGCAAAGGTAAGAACAGGTGTAGTACTATTACGTAACCTATTGAAGTTAACACAAATCGATTTCTCAGGTGAGAAAGTTACCCCATTTAGGTCAGCCCAATTTTTCA
>NW_007382317.1:7701-9206 GCF_000475195.1 Diaphorina citri | reverse complement strand
TTAAATTTTTTCTTTACCATTTATGACACACATAAAAATTGTGAAGACTTGCTTGTTTAAAATGACATTTTTATTTAGAACAACAAAATTCGACGTTTTTAAAAAAATAATAAATAATTTATGGTTTGTAGATATCTTTAAGGGGTTTGATAAAGGGGTCTTTAAGGGGTTTAAGGGGTCTTTAAGGGGTTTGATAGAGCAATCTGTAACAACTCTCTCTCTCTCTCTCTCTCTCTCTCTCTCTCTCTCTCTCTCTCTCTCTCTCTCTGTCTCTCTCTCTCTCTCTCTTCAAATGTAATTGAAAAATGACTCTTCCCTCTTTATAGAGAGGTAGGTACTTCAATAATAGACTCTTGAGTGGAAGGTAACCACCAAACTCAGTAGAGAGTCGGACGAAGCTGATGCTAACGGCGTTCTCTACCACCTAGTCTTTCGGCCAGCCATACACAACTGAGTTTCTGTAGTATTATCGTCCCGCAATCGACACAATAGGAGAAATCCAGCCGTTCCGACATCGAACTTTGTTTCTTTTCCATATGAAGATTTAAACAATTTGAAATATATTCTATTCCGAATAATCCGAATTCTATTCTATGAATTATATTCAATTTCGATCAAGTTCTCTATTCTATCAATTTGTTCTAGGTAGGTTTACCTATGTGTAGGTAAGGTCAACATTCAGGTAGGTAGGTATCTATTTCCCGAGGGCTTGTCGACACCACCTTTTTTTCTCTCTCTCTCTGTCTCTCTCTCTCTTCAAATGTAATTGAAAAATGACTCTTCCGTCTTTATAGAGTGGTAGGTACTTCAATAATAGACTCTTGAGTGGAAGGTAACCACTAAACTCAGTAGAGAATAGGACGAAGCTGATGCTAACGGCGTTCTCTACCACCTAGCCTTTTGGCCGGTCATACACGTTATGGTATGCACTATGCACATCAGTTTGATCCAAACTCAAGCCCACGCCACACCCTCTGCCAAAACTTATAACGTTAAACCCCAAAATGTGCTAGTGATAAAAATGTGTCTGAAAATAGTGTAATGAGCAAGTTGCTATACGTAGCTAACCTACATTGAAAGAAAAGGAAAATTGTTAAAAATAGTATCTAACCTATAAATTTCTACCTACCTAAGGTGATTGAAAAAAAATGGGGAAGAAACATGTGAAGAAAGAAACGAGAAAAAATATTGAAAAGAAGGTAAAATTGAAACCACCAGGGTAGCTAGTATGAAACTTTGTATGTTAGGCGGGATTATGACAGGTGATTGATGGATAGGCTACAAGGCTACTGAGGAAGAGAGGTGAACTGCATACGAAAAGAAAATCAATCTGTGGTGAAGCTTTTCCACATTTTGCGTAATCACAGGCTGTTAGGACAGCCACTGACTATCAGGTAGACCTGACAGGTACCTACACCTGATCAGGTCTACTCGGGTCCTGATATTGAGTTTTTTTTTTTTTTTTTAGGTTTTTTCCTAAAAAACGTTAAAAAGAACAACAAGCA
>NW_007382317.1:778-6387 GCF_000475195.1 Diaphorina citri | reverse complement strand
ATATTTATTAATTTATTATGCTGTTAACACACATTATGCACAATTTACAATTGCAACAATTTACAGAGTTACCTACCTATCTTATTCTGAAATTCAAACGAAAATGACGTGCATGTTAAAGGGTTAACATGAGACATTGCGACAAGCACAGGTCAATATCAAAATCGGACACGTTTCTTCAATGGCAGCAAAATTTGCATACTCGGTCTCTAAGGTGTTTTATCCCGTGTTGGAACCATCCTTCCTTTAGCATAGAATAGACAAGAGTCAGCAAAATAATGCTGTAAAAAAATCCAAGTTACCTACTTTCCATTTTATATTTTCCATTACGTACAGACCATGGGCTAAAAATCACTTTTTTGACATCAGGGGATCCCAAAACGGATATTTCCAACCATTTCCCGATTTTGAAAATTTGGACCGATTGCAATACTTTCATTACTAGTATAGCTCCGCTATACTGTAGTAATAGAAAGTAAAAAGGTAAATTGTGCACAAAATTACTGATTTGTGCTGACTCAAAATATTTCCTTCTTTTTTTCTTTCTTTTTCTTTTTCCTCCTTTTTTCTGTAAAACAAAAAAGAAATCTTCTTCTTTATCTTTTTGTGTTAAAAGATAAGTTCAAAGTTTTCCTTTCTTGTTCGTGTTCTTGTTTTCTTCCTCTTTCTCCTTCTCCTCCTCCTTCTTCTTTTTCTTCTTCCTCTTCTCCTCCTCCTCCTTCTTCTTCTTCACCTCCTTCAAAAAAGAAATCTTCTTCTTTATCTTTTTGTGTTAAAAGATAAGTTCAAAGTTTTCCTTTCTTGTTCGTGTTCTTGTTTTCTTCCTCCTCCTTCTTCTCCTCCTCCTCCTCCTTCTTCTTTTTATCTTTTTGTGTTAAAAGATAAGTTCAAAGTTTTCCTTTCTTGTTCGTGTTCTTGTTTTCTTCCTCTTTCTCCTCCTTCTTCTTCACCTCCTTCTTCTCCTCATCCTTCTCGTTCTCCTCTTCTTCTTCCTTTTTCTTTCTTATTATTTGTACGAGGAGAAAAAAGTCGAGTTTAAAACAAAAGAAAATTTCTCAATTGAACTTTTTCTCTCAATCATCAGAAAGAAAGAAGACAAATCCGTGAAAACGAAAATAATGATGATGACAAAATGCTGATTACAGTCATTATCATTAGTATGCATATTTATTCTGTGCATATTTTATTCTATGCTTATTTATGAGATAATTTGACCAATTTAAATTTGTATCTATTTATCAACTAATTTTTTAATAGTCCTTTTTGTTCACTCCCACTCTCCCACTGCAAAAACGACTTTGTTATTATTATTATTATTATTTTTTCCATTTTTTTATCTCCACCATAAAAAAAACATTGAAATTGGATTGAAAAATAGGACTTGAATCAATAAAACTGTATTAGGTAGGTAGGTATGTATTTGATTTTAGGGTTTATCTTCAAATGGGTTCAGATTGGGGACACCCTGTAGATAGGTAGGTGGCCCTATTTTTCCTCCTAGGTGCTATGGAGCTTATTTACGGAACACTCCAAGTTAAATGAAAGGAAAACCTGGTGGAGGTAAACTGGAGATGCTAAAAGCTGGAGATGCTAAAAGCTAGAGGTGGTAAAAACTAGAGTATGGAAAAAACAAAATATATTAAAGTTCCCTTGAGATTGTAAAATGCTGATGGCCGGAAAGCAAATTCAGTAAATTATTATCACAGAGACGGCATTTTTCTTCTTGTTCTTCTTTTTCTAGGTACCTATATTCTTCTTCTTTTTTTAAGAGGTTTGTTAGAGGCAACTGTAACATTAGAGGCCTTATCGTCCCGAAATTGAAGAGGGACTCTTAATTCCCCTCTATTTCTCTCTCTTCTTTCTCGCTCTTTCCTCCTCTCACGTAGAGTTCAATTTACTATTCTGTTACCCCCTGTAGCTATAACTGATGCATAATCTTCTGCTTATACCTACATATTATTGTTACATTAAGTAGGTACCTACAGTCGAACCTCTCTTAGTGGGACACTTTTTTAACTGGGGAAACCTGGATAAGTGGGACTCGTCTAAGTGGGAAACCTGGATAACTGGGAAACAAATCGTGGCCCCTTCATGGCAACCTCTCTAAGTGGGGCACTTTTTTAACTGGGGAAACCTGGATAAGTGGGGAAAAAATTGTCGGTCCCCTGGATTCCCACTTAGACAGGTTCGACTGTATATATCTTCATAATTGTATCAAGGAGAATAGGTATAACATGTAGATAAATAGGTACCCTTACCTGTAACGTAGGTAATACCTTCTTATGAGAGATTCAACTTCAATATTGTGAAGAGATATTATGTAGGTAGGTACCTATAATGGATTATAGATAAGTAGGTAATGTAGATAGGTATAATGGATTATAATGAGAGCCAGAGGATGGACAGATAAGTCCCGAAGCTTAGAGGAAGGGACAGGACTGTTGAAATCAAAAGGAGTAGACAGGGGAAGGACTGGGCTGAAGTGAAAGGAAGAGAAGTAGACAAGGGAATGAAATGAAAGGAAGTAGGTAGGAAAGAGAGGTAAAGTCCATTAAAATATAATGTAGTTTTTCCCATAGGGCTTTCGTGCTAAAAATAATACCTACCTACCTACATCTACTTGGGTAGGCACAAAGAAAAAAGTAAACCAGACATCTCCACTAATAATGAGCGTGTTGCGTATTGCATACTCAGAGAACCACACGGCGTTCATTCAAATTGAAATTATCTTTATCCGTGTTCTTGTAGGAATCCCATTATCCCACCCGTACCCTTTCCTAATAGAGCACTAAAGTTAAGCAACGTCGAGTCTGGTGAACACTTTTTTTGTCTGGGAGGGATTTCTGTTCGGTTTCTTAATCCAACAAAGACTCCTTAATGGAAGGGGATTAAAAAAAAAAAAATGTTAACTGGGGAAAAAATTAAGAAGCGAGTAGGTATTAATTTCAGGTTATTTAGTAGGTATCTTAGCAAAATCGAGCTTGCAAATGTGTGACATTTTCGGTTCTTGATTATGAAATCAAAATTTAAATTGATCTTCACATCAAATCAATACCAAATATGTAGGTACCTGGATCGAATCAATAACCTGGCTATTGATATGCTGCAATCTCCATTTAAAAGCTTATTAATTCGCTGCTCATCATTAATAATAATTATTTAATTCTTATTTATTGATACCCAGTTGACTTTCAGGCACACTACACTGACATTATCCGCACAAGTGCAATATTTCACTGCACCTGAACTACATACAGGGTCTGCACATAGTGTCTGCAGTGCATTCAGCTTCCTGAAAACGATAAAATTAAGGTCATTAAGGAGCTGTTTGAAATTTCTGACTCATCTGTTCAGCATAAAATCCGCCCCAGGCGGAAATCGAACTCACGACCGACGCTTACAAGGTAGACGCTCTACCTCTCAAGCTCACTACCTAACTGGGCTGGCTGAACTAAGTTTATTTTATCTGTTCAGCATAAAATCCGCCCCAGGCGGAAATCGAACTCACGACCGACGCTTACAAGGTAGACGCTCTACCTTTCAAGCTCACTAACTAACTGGGCTGGCTGAACTAAATCTGTTCAGCATAAAATCCGCCCCAGGCGGAAATCGAACTCACGACCGACGCTTACAAGGTAGACGCTCTACCTTTCAAGCTCACTACCTAACTGGGCTGGCTGAACTAAGTTTATTTTATTTAATTTTTTTATTTGTACCTTGGAACCCCTTCACATTAATTCAAGGCACATTCTTTTACATCCATGCCTATCCATGGACGGAAAAGTTCGGTCAGAAAATTTCCGCCCTGACCGGGATTTGAACCCAGCACCTCCAGGTTGAGAGTCAGTGCTCTTGACCACTTGGCCATAGAGGTGGGCTGATATTTTATCAGTATTATCACCTACCTAACATCGAAAGCTCTTTCTGCGTGGGTCCTGCGCACACAGTAAGTACAAAACACAAACATCAGCTTAGAACACCAACCTAAGGACCCCGTACCCGGCTATATCAGATCCAATTCATCCAATAGCCTAAAGCTATCAAATGAGATCTTCTTGAAATGTAACCTTGCTAAATATCATCGGATAAAGTTGATTACTCTCCATTGAGGCATGTAATCCAGGGTCTCACAATTGTCATTCAATTATTTGTCAAAATAAAACAAATGAATACAATAAAATTACCTCCAAATAAAACAAATTACCTAAATTCTAAAAATTAAAGTGCAGTTTTATTCGTGAAAATTCTATCTTTACGATAAAGCTTGCCCCAGGTGGGAATCTAATCTGCAATCTAGCTCTTCCACGGCAAACGCGCTACCCTTAAAACTAACTAAACTTATCTGCCGAACGATTTACGGCTGTAATACCCGCCACACATGTTCAAGCCTGCTTGAATATGTGTGGCGTTCAAAAGCCTTTGAAGGGAAAACTTCTCCAAAGACTTTTTGCTGAAAAAGGCAAACAACGTAGGTACCTAATTGAGACCGGAGCATTTTTGAAAATTTCGAAATAATGATTTGGGCTTAAAATTTTGAAATTTCGTCACCGCATGCAGTTGTTTTTTTCGTCCGTTAGGTAGCGCCACTATACAAGCGCGCTAGCGGAGGAGCAGCAAGAACTGCGCAGAAACATATGCGCACAAACACATTAATGCGTTGCTGCGAGCCCCCGGCGGGAATCGAACCCGCGGCCTAGCGCTTACAAGGCAGACGCACTACCAACTAAGCTAACTAGGCTGGCTGTTAATATCCTATGTGGAGTAGTTTCAGGTTGAACACCCTGTATGTATGACGTTATTACATAATAAGTCTGGTCTTGTACACTTGAAATGGAGCGTATGCCGTGACGTCAAAGTTCACGATTTACCGGTATTTTTTAGATCGATTTATCTCGGTATCTAGAAGTCGTAGAAGAAAAAAAATTCCGTTGTTCCTCATTTTTCCTGCTCTATGACTTTGAAACATCACCCAAGTAAGCGCAACTGATCTATTTTAATTTCAAAGGAATTGGTTTAAGTATTTTCTTTCTATGGTAAGGTGTTAGACAACTGGGCAAAGGTACTTCTCAGTCCCATTTGGGCAGGATAAACAAGGTATAATCTAATCCATTTCAAAGACCTTAAGGCTCATGCACACCTATCTCTTCTGTTCCCAGTGCTTATCAATAGCGGGTGTGATGCGGTTCTACAACCGTCTCAAGTCTGGAGTCACCTGGAAGGGGCCCGAAGTTATCGAACTGTGATACAGTGTGGACGCTACTGGTGCCTATCCTCCTTCCCCCTCCACCTGCTCGGTCACCTATAGTAGTAGCAGTAGTGTCCAAGCCTCGTCCAGCCTGGGTGACACTGTATGATATTCACTTGTAAATACCATAGGTAAGTCTATAGTAGTAGCAGTAGTGTTCAGCCTGGGTGACACTGTATGATATTCACTTGTAAATACCATAGGTAATTCTATAGTAGTAGCAGTAGTGTTCAGCCTGGGTGACACTGTATGATATTCACTTGTAAATACCATAGGTAAGTCTATAGTAGCAACAGTAGTGTTACAATATCTCTAACCGTTTAGTCGGTATAGCTGAAAACCGCCAAAAAACGGTCAAAAACTG
>NW_007382317.1:0-768 GCF_000475195.1 Diaphorina citri | reverse complement strand
GCTTATTTTGGGTGTTCTTGTTCTTATAGCCAAACTTTTACAATATCTCTAACCGTTTAGTCGATATAGCTGAAAACCGCCAAAAAACGGTCAAAAACTACCAAAAAGCGGTCAATATACCGCCAACCGCAGCACCTATCTCAACCGAACGTTTTGAGTTGCATCCTTGTCACATATTTTGTAAACTACAACCAAATTTCAAGTCTCTAGCTCATACCATTCCCGATACCTATATTGTTAAATTACACCGAAAACCACCAAAAAGCGGTAAAATGCCACCAACCGTTGCACCGATCTTGACCAAAAGTTTCATGTCGCATCCTTGTCACATTTGACATCTACATACAAAATTTCAAGTCTCTAGCTCTTACCGTCCTCGAGATATTTTGTTTACAGACAAGGACCAATGGCTGAAACTTTGGATTTAAGCTCGGACCTCAAAACGTGTTTTGGCACTAAAAACTGACCATCGAAATTTTGACCCGATTACATTACTTTCCTTCCTATAGGATAAGGAAAGTAAGGAATTTTATAATTGTGTTAAGCATAAATGCTTGTCACAAAATGGTGTTCCCTCCTTAATGCACGTTGCTAAATTGTATGACTTGACTTGGACTCGAACCACCAACCTCCAGATCCGATGTCCACCGCACTAACCACTACACCACTGAGGTTGGTGGATAAGGAAATTAAAAAGTCGTGAGGCTCTTGTAGCAAATGTACCTAATTTTATCTACTCCAATATACCGACATACGAGTATAGGTAAA